>NC_056739.1:592350517-592579021 GCF_019279795.1 Protopterus annectens
TTTAAGTGTAGCATGTTCAACAGCTCTGGGTTTGACATGGCCTTGTATGTTAAGCAGATATCGCCTCTGAATAGACGATATGCAACAGAGTATAGCTGGAGTTTTTTAAGGCGGTCAGCGTAGGGCATCTGCTTTAGGCCTGTGATTCTTTTAGTGAGGTATTTCTGAGGCCTTTCCAGTTGTTGCAGATGTCTTGAGAGGTACATACCAAATGGGGCGTTGTATTCTATAATGGGTCTAATGAGGGATGAGTACAGTGGGACAATGACCTCCTTTTTTCTGGATGAAAAGCCCTTCGTGATGAGGTGTGCCACATAGAAGGATTTCCTGACTGTTGTGGCGATGTGGTGATCGAAGGTGAGACCACTGTCCACCAGTGTCCCTAAGTCTCTTATCACACTTTCTGTGTTTAGTGTACTGCCACCTATATGGTAATTCATGGATACATGTTTTTCCCAAAGGGATAACAATACATTTCTTGGCATTGAGCTTGACCCATGGCTCTGGCACCAAGCATCTGTTTCTGTAAGGCCCTTTTGTAGAGTATCCACATCATTTGGGGATTCAATAATGGCTCCCAGTTTGCAGTCATCTGCAAACTTTGTTAGCCAGAGTCCCTTAGTGTTGACCTGTACTTCAGAGAAGTAGATGCCAAACAAGAGCGGCCCCAGGACTGAACCCTGAGGTACTCCACTTGTCACTTGTCTGGAGCTGGATTTGGAGTCGGCTACTTTTACAGTGTGGGTTCTATCAGTAAGCCATTTAGCAACCCATTGGGTGACATAGGGATTAATGCCCAACTTAGTAAGTTTATCTATGATTCCAGAGTGGGGGATGGTGTCAAAGGCCTTGGCAAGGTCTAGATAGGCTGTGTGGACCACCTTACCCTTGTCCATGGCTCTGGAGACTGATTCAAAGAAGTCAATCAGGTTCAGGAGACAAGATCGGCCCTTCACAAACCCAAACTGGGTGGGGTCCAGTGTTTGAAGGTTGCCAATGTCTTTGTTTATAAGTTCCATGATAATACGCTCCATGGCCTTGCAGATAAGGCTTGTCAACTCTTCATTAAGCTGCACATTTCAGATATCTTCTGTTTTTCTCTTTGTCGATCTCTGGCAAACTGCTTGTTGGCAAATCAGTCCTCTAAAGGGGATTCTGCATTCTATCCACTTTGGAAGGCTATCCTTTTTCCTTGTGGCTGGCCCTGAGTCCATTTGAACCAGCAGCCACCATTTCATTTAGGTACTCATATTGGAAGGCAGCATTTCTAGTGGTTATTACCTCAGCTAGGAGGATTTCAGATCTGCAGGCCCTGACATGCAAACATTTTCTTCACAGTGCTTCACAGAGATAAGATGCAAGTCTGAAACCTAACTTTCATTCCAAAGGTAGTCTCAGATACTTCCTCAGGCAGACCACTCAGTTACCTGCCTTCTTTTCAAAGTCATAAAATAAAGACAAGATGATTTTGCATAAGCTAGAATTTGAGGTTTTATATAAACAGAGCAGCTGTCCATACCCTTTCCCACATGGAAACAGGGCAAACCAACCACAAAACAATTTGCAAACATCTGGCTAAGTGCACTTTAACAGATTCTTTTTGAGAACGTCTCAGCTACAAGCATCTGTGAGGAGGCCATTTAATCAATTGTTTACATCCTTTCCAAACACAAACTTGATATCCAGTGCAGAAGCAGGGTATCCATCTTACAAGGCCTTCTTTGAGAATTTGGCCCCCAAGGACTGGAGGATTAGAAGGTGAGTGAAGACAGCTTTATTAATCATCTCATTTATCAACATCTTGAATGCTCACATTTTCACTGCTGTTACACTAATGTTTTACTTATAGGCACTTCTTCAAAGCCTCTCCACAAATACATAGCATATGAGATACAGCACACCATCCAAAAGCTCTCCAAAATCTGGCTGAATTTAAAAAAAAAACACATTTTCCACTTTGTGTACACTTGAATTTGTTTTCTCTTCTCTCCTGACAACTTTTATTGAATTCCATACTTCCTTTTTTGTGAAATTGAATTTTTCACTGCTTCATTTGTAGTGGCTAATAAGCCAAAAGTCATTAATGCTGTACTGTTTGCTAGTCTTTTCTGGGATTTAGATCTGGAGTAGTCCATTTTATAGTCCCTCATCCACAAATTGGTTTCAATTCAGGTTTTCCTCTTTAGTTCAAACACCATCATTTTCACTTTTAGCTTCGATCCCTCAATACTAAGTTTCCTATCCAGAGTTGCCATCATATAATGAGGTGTTTTTCCCATGTAAACTCAAGCCTGTTTCGCTTTTTTGACTCATAGATGCTCCCAGACAGACAAAATAAGAACGTTTTGAAAAATACCAAACTTACTTTCTGACTTCTAATTCCAATACAGAATAACTGAAAAAAACCTTAGAAGTCAAAGAAGTTTCATTTAAAACATAACATTTATTACGACATAAAAACGAACTAGTGCCTCAACTAGGAAACTTTGAGGGTCCAAAGTCATCTAGACAAGGATCTTGTTCCTTTACATGTGAAAATATAAGTGATGTTTTAAATTAAGCTCCTTTTACTTCAACATTTTTTCAAACTAGGAAACTTTACCTACTAACCAGGGAAATCTTTACTCATTCTCTGTACAAACCACATTGGATTATGGCTGAAAAGCTCCACAGGAACTCTACACTTAGGTAATTACTAAATAAAAAATACATGCATACATATATGCATAAATAAATGTGTGTGTGTGTGTGTGTGTGTGTGTGTGTGTGTGTGTGTGTGTGTGTGTGTGTGTGTGTGTGTGTGTATAGATCACATATACACACACATATAAAACACCTCTTTAAAGAATTTGGGATACACACAAAGTGGACAACCTTGGCACACTTTGAGAGAGAGGAATCACATGTAGAAGAACAAAAACACTCCAATGTAAGGCAAAAATGTCCAATTTAAATATTGGCTGCACATGATAAATACTTAACACACTTGTAGCCAGCATTTCAAAAGTACCTAGTGAATCTTGTCCTGATTGATGAGACCCAGTAATGACTTCAGTTCGTTCCCATGAAAGTGTATTTAAAGCTGTGACACTTGCAGCAGACTTCTGTTCACAGAAACCCAAAACAGCTGTCATTGCTTCTTTTAGAAGTGGAGCACCATCTCTGTGGATCTCTGAAAATCAAAGTAAAGGGAAAACACAGTGTGTTAAATAAAGATACTTTATATTCTTCAATAAAAACAAGATTTCTTTTTTATATACAGAGGCATATCATAAAACAGACTGCAGAATATCTGGAAATTTGCAATATCCTGTTTACAGTACATGGAACCATACATCCAAGTCATCCATTCCTAGGTCTTTAGCACAGGACACTTTATAATTGTGTCCCCAACTTCCATACACAAAAATGGAAAATGTACCTCATTGATAGCCATTTAAGTCATAGCCCAGGCTGTCCACATGCCAGGTATGGATCTGATAAACTCAATACCACGTATGTTGCAGGTGTGTCTGATTCCTACAGCAGCCATATATCATGCAGTGAGACTTGCATAACAGGAGCTTGTAACACTGCAAGGTAGCACTGCCAGGGTGAGAATATTCAATCCACAGCACAAACTATGGTACTTTGTGAACTGCAGCCCACAGGTATTGATGACAGCCCCCACTGTGTTCAATATCCGATCACCTTATTTACTTATTTTTTATTTATCTGACACTTGTTGACCAGGAAGTCCAACTGAGCCAGAGCCCTTTTTCAGTGGAGGTCTGGGGAGAAAAGCTCCACATAAGTACAAAGTGCATTTGACAAAGGAAAAATACATAGCTTCATACAAAGTTTTCATTATATTTTCCAGCATACATTGTATACAGCTCCACATGAGTACAAAGTATATTTGGCAAAGGGAAAGTACAAAGTTTCATAGAGTTTTCATTACATTTTCCAAAATACATTTTTTAGGATTCTTTATTGTAACAGGAACACAGAAGGAGAATGGTGGTCTAAGACCTTAGGTCTGTCTATAGCCATTATTTTATCTAGGGCATTACCCATCCTACCACAGCTAACCTCCTGCCATGTAAACATACACAGATAATGATTGCTCCCTGCAATGTTGTATACACACCTTTTCTTATTAAGGCACTGCTGGTGCATGCTTCACAGGGAGAAGTGACCACATTACTCACGGATAGGTGACAAGTTTAATAACTATAAATCATGGTTTCCATGTCATGTATGTTGTTTTACAGTATGGCTGCTTCAGTAAATTGGGATCAATCATTCTTGTCACAACTGCCTGATAGATGACTGCACATAAGGAATCCAAGGCTTTAATCTACATGCCTGCCTCCATTTTTTACTAATCAAAATCCTTCTTCCCCCTATATCTTCATCCAATATTTTAAAGAACCTAAATGTACCCATATACAAGTATTATTTTAATTCAGACTGTAAGGAGTTCAAAATGATGTGTATGGTGTGTTGCATCTAAATTAACTATTTCAATGAATTTTCCAAACATCCCATGAGGCTGTGTTACTTCACAGGATGTTATATAAGGTAAGGGGGTACAATGTGTTTGCTCTCCAAATTCATCCAGAGCCACGAAGTATCATTTTATTGTATAATTTTCAATGAAATAGTTCATCAGCTGACTGGGATTCAATGCACCACAACACTGACTTTCAGTGTCTCACAACTCTTATACTGAGCCAGTATTATATCAAGTTCTTTTTTTATCATTGGCTTTCTATAGTCCCCTTATTTGACTTGTGCTGTTTGAGAAACCTCTCACCTTTGTGTGCTACTAATGCTATAACTAGTTCATCCCTTCTCCATCTACTTATTCTCTACTTAAGTGAATACATGTTAAGTTCTTCTTCTTTTCACTGTATGGTAGCTGGTCTTTCACTAACCTTCATTTTGAGAATCTAAGTTGGAGTTACTGAAATGTGTGTGTGTGTGTGTGTGTGTGTGTGTGTGTGTGTGTGTGTGTGTGTGTGTGTGTGTGTTTGCGTTTCATTCATTATTTGGGGACCAAATTCAGAGAAGATGGATTCCAGTTTTACCCTTATTATTTTTTTAAAAAGTTGGTCCAGGACCTCTGCTTCTTTAGAGATTACATATTTTGTTATGCACGTAAAGTTAATTGAGATCTCACTGTATATTTCATCCATCTGGATTTCCACTATTGTATTCCATTCCCTCTGTTAAGCATATCATTCATAATTTGCACAATTTTATTTTTATTTTATTTGACATTTGTTAACCAGGTTGGTCCAGCTAGGCATGAGCCCGTTTTCAGTGGAGACCCGAGGAGAAAAGCTCCAATGCCTGATTACTAACTTAACCATATAGTTTCATATTTATTTTATCCGTGTTCAAGGCTGATCAATTCTACATATCCTTCCACAACAAGTTTTTAATCAGGTTTGGTACAACTGCTCACAGCCATGTCTTTTAATTTCTTTATCAGTTTACAGTGGGGTAACAAACAAAATGCTTTACTTAAAGTCAGTTGCATCTTTTTGTATCCTCCTTGCATCATTAGTTTCACAAATGTGACTGATAAAATTATACTACACCTAAGCACACAATCTTCCTTTCCAGGAGGCATATTGCTTTGGATGCTTACTCCACATCTTTTCTCTTCCTAATGTAAGAGTTTTTTTCACAAACGTTTCCATCAGTTTTCCTAAAGTACTTTACAAACTGATGGGACAGTAGGTTTCAGTTTCTCAATTACTTCCGTAATTTCTGAATAGGTGAACACATGTCTCATTCTGGTTTTGTCAGGTATAAAATAATACAATGCAAATACAGCCAGCTTTTCTTGATTACCATACCAATAATATCCTTGAATTTCTGAGTCCCTTATTTTCTATGCCAATGGTTCTAAATATAATGCAAATAACAAAAGGGAAAGAGGACACCTCTGCCTGGTTCCTCTGCTCAAGCAGAAATTATCAGACAGGACCACAGCCTCTTTAATTTTTGCCTCCAATCCCTTATATATTCTCCTAATCAACCTTATAATTTTTTTTTTCAGGAAATACAAATGCTTTCATTGCCCTGCTCAAAGTCCCAGCTTGCTCTGTCAAATGCTTTGTCTTCATTAAGACCCACCACCAACAATGGTATAGTCTTACATTCTGCCTCCCTCTGAATCATCAGTGTTCTGTTAATGTTGTCAAATGTTTGCCTCCCTTCCACAAAACCACACTGATCTATACCTATCAATTCTGGCATTACTTTTGTCATTCTTTTAGCCATTACAGACATAAACACTTTATAATTATGGTTTAGTATTGAAATGGGCTTGTGTGAAGCTGGGTCTAATTGATCTTTACTGTCTTTAGGTATTACAACTACCACTGCTTTCTTCCAGGATGTTGGTAGTTCTCCTCCTCTTGAAATACTGTTAAACAAAACCTTCCAGATCGTTATCAGTCTTCTCCCCTCCTACCTTCCAAACTTCCACAGGAATACCGTCTATTCCTGGGGACCTTCCTGCAGATTGGTTATACATCACAATTTTTATCTCATCTCTTCCTATCTTGTTAGTAATTGAGCCTCATGTACCTCTAACCTTGACACATTCAATTCTTCCATAAATATTTCCATTTGTATATTTTCTTGATTTCCATATTATTTCTCTGCTTTATACAGACTTTCATATAATTTCCAAAATATTTCTAATACCTCTACTGGATCTCTTGTTACCTTCCCTGTTATAGGCTCCCTAAGCTTGGTGACAGCCCTTTCTACTTTCTGTTGCCCGAGTCATTGTGCTAAAAGTTTTTGTGTTCTACTGCTATTATCAAAAAACAGTTGCTTAACAACAGCCTTTCTAAACTCGTGCATATTATTGAGGTAATCCATTATTTTCTGCTAAGCATTCTGCAGTTGATCCTCTTCTTGTCCTGTGAGATTCCCCCTATTCTGCAATACTTTAACATTTGTCAGTCCCTCTAAATAATTCTTATTACTTCTGAACCAAAGCTCCTTTTCTTTTATTCCCACCCTATTTTGTCTCACTCCCTAGCTATATTTTCAGAAGAAATTTCAATCCTCTATAATAGCTCCTGAATAATCTCTACTACTCATTCCTTAAATTCCTCTCTTTTTAACATATAGGTGGGAAAGTGCCAGTGTGTCATTTGTATTTCATTACCCTATGTTTTTATTTTAGTTATTATTGGCACAAGATCTGAAGTAGTTATTAGGTGCATAAATGTACATGTTCCTGTAAAATGTAAATTCTGTGTAGCCTAGCACAGTTGTTATATCTTGGGGAATAATATGTAAATTCACTCTGAACTCCTATAATTGAATTCACATCTTCCATGCCAAATATGTTCATACATTTCTTCAAAAATCTAAAAATCTACACTCCTTTGTTATACTTTCCCTTCTGGGCCTCCCAGACACATCTTCACTGTTGCAAATGAAATTTCAATCCTCACCTGTAAGTAATAGTCCTTGCTGGAAACTGATTATTTCTCCCAGAATTTTCTTAAGCTCCATTACAGCAGTTTTTAGGTTGAATATAAATACATGCCAGTGTAATACTCCTTCCTTGCCAGTAGCCCCTTAGCACTACAAATTTGCCATTATCATCTTTTTTATCCTCTTCTGTCACTATTGGAGCTCCTCTTGCAATTAATATAAGTACTCCTCCTTTCCTCTGTCCCAGGTATTCTGCTGAATAACCATCCTGAAAACCATTTTTTATCAAATTTACATGTTCAGTTCTTTCTAAGTGTGTCTCCTGTAACATGGATAACTGCACTCTACATTTTCTAATATAGTTCACTACTCTCTCTTTTTTGTGTTTATCTGTGAGACTGCTGACATTTAAAGACATTACAGAAAGCATCACACCATTAAAAAGTTATTATTCCCACCTTTTATGTATAACATTTTCTTTGTTAAATGTCTAGCTTTTGTGCTATATGCATACACTGTTTGATAGGTTGAACTTTTATACAGTTGTTTATTGTAAAAAAAACAAAAAAAACCCCACCCCAATACCCCCTAAAACGTATTAAATTAATACTAACACATAAAACTATGTATATCTTCAAATATTGAAGTTTAACCCTTCTAACTGGAACAAATGACCAAAACTGACAGCCAAACTCAGAGGCTTGAGTTAACCTAAAAGAAAGGTTAAACATGCTAAGGTGCATGGTGCAGCCTGTGCTCCTACTAAGTTCTAACTGGTTTTATCTTTTCTTTATAGCTCTCCCAGCTGGAAAAAACACTGAATGCTTTCAGAGAACATTATGTTCTAGCCAATTTTTCTTCTCGTTTTTTTTCTTTAAGCCAATCACTCTCCACCAGTTTCTCTTCATCAGATTGCCTCCATGGAGACATGGGAACCAGGCAGACAGTTTATCATCAGACTGTTTCCATGGAAACATGAAAAACAGCTGCAGAATTGGAAACAAAGACCAGCTGCAGAACTGCTACTGAGCATACATGTTTTTGCTAGAAAGAAAGCCTCAAAATATTCAATATTCTTTTGCATTTACTTGCTTACTCTTAAAACTTGTTACTAAATCCATCTAAGGTACTTAATCCAGTCATTTCCCCATGCAAGAATGAGAAAAAGCATACTATTTTTTTCTTTTGTCATGCGCTTTTAACCAGGTTTTCAACAGGTTTAAATTTCGATCTGCAATGGCATTTTTGCTATAGTAACTCATTAAAAGTTGTTCTATGTTATTATTATGTATGCCAGTTTTTTTATAAATTTAAAATTGCATTAAAAAGTTGACATAGCAAGTGAGTGCACTTGTGAATAGCTTAACATTTGTTCTGATAGTTTGTCACAGGTGGGTGAACTATTTTTTTTTAAATAAGTAACTGCTTGAAAGAAGTGAAACATATTAAAATACATTTGTATGAGAAATTAACTTTTGACTTCCTGAGAAGACGTTATGCCAAAGAGACAAGGAGCAAAGAGTTTCCGAGCTCTTAGTTGCTCATGCAGTGTACTATTTACCCTGCCCCCCACAAAGTGTTAGTGTGACAAACTAATTTTCCTTGCAAAAGGTTGTCCCTCATCTTGGTTTACAATTGAAGATGAACAGGCAGGATAGTTTGTTTATATGTTTTATTACACAGAAACACATCAGGATGGATGGCAGAAGTACAAAATATAAACAAACTGATTAACTGACAGACTACACAGGCATGCATGCTTACATCTCTACAGTTTACTACAAAATGGCAATCAGGCTCCCATGTGCTCAGTATTTATACACTTGTGAAAGCCCATGGAGAACTTCTTAAAGGCATACATACATATTAATCTACAAAGGTAAAGTGCTAATCGTTTTCTCTTATTCTTAATTACCCATTAACTTGTCACTCGATTAAAATTTGCTTTGTGTGTCATGCTAAACTTTACTTGAATTATAATAGCTTTGAAGCTATGAGCTAATAAGGCAAATTAATAAGTAAACAAAACTAAATAAGTAAAACTAAAAAGAGAAAAAAGTGAGGAACTCATCAATAAGACAGTAAGAAAGATGAGGATAGGCTGAGCAAGAAGAGTCGGAGACAGAGAGAGAGGTGAGGTGCTCATCAACTGGGGTAGTAGTTTGGTCCAGAAAACTTTGGGGTCTGCAGGAGAACAAGGGGTGCTTCAGTGAAGGAAAATAGGCACTAGAGATGACAGTAAGACTGGCTAGTAAAGTGAGAAAGGGCAGAGTGAAACTCGAAAACAGGCAGTGGGAAAAGGAAGAGGGAAGAAGACAAGGGAACATGAGTTGGAGATGTGACAGGAGTATAATCAAAAAGTGGACTACAAAGTAAGGCAAAAGAAGAATCTCAGAGATGCACCTACGAAGTCAAATGTCAACAAATAATATTAAGAAGCAGAATGTAGGATAACTGGCCTGGCATTTAAGATGGAGGAAGGGAGAAATGCAGCAGGCTTGATACAGTGTACAGGGACCCAGACAAATTTGGGGGAAGGGATAAGAAACTGGAGGAGAGAATAAAGGAGGAGGAAAAGAAGAAGAGTTTATACTCTTAGGAGATCTACATTTTCCAGGAGCAGACAGATTCTGAGTTCAGGGTAAACGGGGACTAGAAGTTAAATAAAGTCTTTCATCATGAGGGGTTCAGCCAAATGATGCAGGACTTTACTGTGAAGGACAGAATTATGGATGCATTCCTTACCAACATGAAGGAGGTTGGGGTTATCCACAGAAGACTCCATTAGCCAACCTGATCATGACACTGTGTTACTAAAACGAGGGATAGGGAAATAAGACAAAGACCACTGTATGGTAAACTAAAACCTGTGACCTCATGTAACTCCTGAACATTTCGGAATTATTCCAAAGCAAACTTCCTACTACTCAGTGACACCCTGGCAAAATTTCAAGCTTCCGCAACTGTGTGAACTTCACTGCCTATGCAGAATTGTAGACAGAAACCCTATACTATCATGCAAACAGCTGCATCAAGGCAAAAGTACCCTCCCAGAATAAGCACAGGACTAACTCAAACAATAAACTGCCCTGGTGGAATGCTAACATCAATAAGTTATTTAACAAAATGAAGAGAACATGGCTAAAATCAGAACGTGCAATGCTAAGCAAGCGAAGAAACCCTCACCAAACTAAATAAGCAATTCAGGAGCTTAGCAACTCAGGAGCTTTATCAAGTCCACTAAAACCAAATTTGAAGAAAAGATAGCCATGCAGACAAAGAACAGTTGTAAGGGCATCATCAGCTACATCCACAATCTCAAAGGTACTAAACAATAATGTGATTAACTAATTGTTAATAAAACTGCACACATGGAGCAAGATGAAGAAATTGCAAACAGTTTCATATAGTGCAGACAAGCAATTTAAAGGAATACAATAATATTTTGTTATCTTTTAATACAGTGGGATTAATTAATAGTTATGAAGTGCAGAACAAAATGAATAACTGCGAAGGAAAAATAAATTGCTACTAAGAGGGTTTCATATATACACATTTTCAGATTACAAGTGACTTTTGCATATAGATTATTCCAGTATTATTTAAAGTATTAAGTGATGCTGCATGAGTTGCAGTGAGCTGGCATGTTAAGGTATTTTTTGTATAACTTTTAATAACAGTGTGTGGCCTGAGGCCAAATGGATTTTGAAGTGTATTCCATTCAACAGTAAGCCAACTACTGGACTATCACAAATTTTGCTGGACTTTCTACATGAGTGGAGTAGGTGCATGTTACCTGATATAAACTCCATAGTGGTAATGTACTAGTAGAATAAGGAGTAAGTGCAGATATGGACTTTTGAATAGTAATTTGTTGGTAGATCTGGGGTACATATGTTTGATTTTTGTTTCAGGAGTTGTCTAAGTTTAATTTATTTAGTATGTAATACTTGGGTGTTTGACGTGGGAAATGGTGGCTTATTTGTTGTCATACCTCTCAACTGTCCAGATTTTCACAGAATGTCCAGATTTTTACCTCATATTTTTGGTCTGTTCCTCATAAAAGTTGTGGGTTTCTGGCAAATCACTGAGGACTGAAGTCCCTGAATAATAACATATATTTGAGTTTCAAACTTTATAAACTTTAGAAAATGCATGTTAACAGAAACCCTGTTATTCTAGCATTTTTCTAACTTTGTAAGAGTAATAGTTAAAATCTGTCCTTATTTTTGGGCCTTTGTCTCCAATTATTTTAGGTTCTGTCCAGATTTCCAGCTTTAAGAGTTTGAGAAGTATGTTTGTAGTAAGCTGATGACCTTTTAGAAAAACACATTTACAGAGTTTCCGACTGCTATGGCACTGGAAAACAGTTTTAGGACAAGAAATAAGTTGACTAACCACCTTTTGGATTTTGCTGGTAGGCATCTGGTAATACTTCAAAGAACCCCATGCTTGTTAGGTCATTTATGTGTAGCCAGCCTGTTCCATCATGCGACTACTTCCATGAACTCAGGTTTACCTTTTGAGGTAGCTATGTACACATAGTTTTTTTTTTAACAGCTTCAGTTTACTTTTTTCTCAGTTAGTACTACCTTACTTTGACAAAGCCATGAGAGAAGGCAGTTAAGAGAACTCTGTATCTCTAAGACAACTTTTGGGTCACTTGTAGTACAAATAAGCATGGAGTCTTCTTCATACTGGTTAATTTGGACTCCATTAGTTTGTAGATGTGCATCACTTACAAAAATTGCCTTATAAAAAAATATAGGGCTCTCCAGTGTGTGATACTGCATTGTGCACTGTAGATACCACAGTTCTAATATCAAGATAAAATTTCAACTGTGTTGATATAAGGAGGACTTCAAGACAATGACTGGCATCTCTGGAGAAAAACTAAGTGGTGTACAATGTCAAATGCTGTACAGAAATCCAGAAATGGTGTTGCAGTATGAGTCCCTCCTTTCTTACACTTGCTGACAATGAATTCAACTATCATTACAAGAGCTGTTTACCTCTTTCCTGTTTGGAACCTATGCTGATTGGATATTAGCTTATTATGAAGTGTCAGGTAATTTGTCAACTGGCTATGCATGACACATTACAGGATGTTTGACTGTGCCCTTAAAATACTTATGGATCTATAGTTTCCAATTATGTTTTGTGACTATCTTTGAATGATGCAATGATTTTTGAATGTTCCCTCAGTGTTGGGCAGAATGCAATTCCAGGTTTCTGTTCATTAGAAATGTTAGTGGGCTCACTATGTAAGCAGAAATATTTTTGTGAGACAGATGGGGTGGGAGGATGTCAATTAAAACTGGACCACAGTCTTTTGTGTTTGCAGAGAAGTTTCTTTCTCTCTCTGACTGTTGTAATACAAAGATACATTGTGAATAGGCTGTGTCACAACACCATACAGGTTGTGACACCTGTGCTTTGTTAAAGTATTTTTGAATGACATATACAAAACAGACTGAAAAGATGCTTGTTGTACCTTAATGGGTTGGCAGATGTACTGAATTGTCAATTTTGTCTCCAGATTTAGGAAGTGCTCTAAAAACAGCTAAACTGTCATTGTTTATTCTTGAAGAGAAGAGAAGAGTAGTATAGTACTTTTCTTCTTATGTGACTTGTTTCTAACATTTGTTTGTAGCCTCTTGTGTTTTCTGAAGGATCCAATATCTCCTACAGCTTTACATGTCTGGTCATGTACTTTCATCATTTCCATTGGAGATTTGTCAGTCCAGGACAGTGTGCAGTACTTTATTCCAATACATTTAAATGAAACATGCATCTCCAATAAAGATAGTCGGATCTCGTATACTAGACGTGTATTATTGATGTTGCCTCCTACTTTTAGTCAAGTCCAATCAATGAATGTGATTCCATGTCCAATGAATTCTAGAGACAAACCATTCTATTTTCTTAATGTTATAGTCTTGATTTTTGCAGATGAGGGTTAATTTTTATTTTTCCAAACAGTGAAAGTTAGTTTATGGTCAGTGAGGTGCTTTGGACAGATTCTACTATTAATCACTTCTCATCGTTTCAATACAAAACAACTGTAAAATAGTTCTATGGTATTCTGGTGAATATCCAGTCAAGTACATTTTTTTTTTGTTTTGGGGTCCTCAAAAGTTATGGATGTTATCTGGCTGACTCCAGGCACATGGATATTTTATGTATGTTATCTTTTACACTTTTTGCTCAAGGGTATGTTGAGGTCATAAAGTAGCAGTGGTTCACCATGAGGGTTGACGTGTGAAACAAATATCAAACTGATCCCAGTTTCACAGAATGGCCCTGACTTTGTCTTGTGCTTTTGGTATTTACCTCATAAAATCTTTGGTTTTCTGACTTATCATTGAGAATTGTAGCCACTAAATAATGGGGGGAGGGGGTTACGGTCACTAAATAATAGGATGCAAGATGTGGATGAAAATAACTTAACCTCTTGTCAGTTGATGATTTATAAAGTTCGTCTTTACAGATAATAATGATAGCTTTGTAGTACTAACAGGCTACTGGCAAAGGAGGAGGATGTACTTATAATCCACCTAAAACTGTGATAATGGTGCTTAAGAAAATTCTGGGAGAAATAATCAACTTTCAGCAGGGAGTGGGGACTGGAATTTGATTTGTAGCAGTGTCTGGGGACACAGATTGGAAAATATGACAAAAGAGGGTAGATGTTTTAAGAACTTTATGAAAATATTTGGTAGATATATGTGAATCCAGTAGTAGGAGTTCTGAGTGAATTTACATATTACTCCCCAAGGTACAAAAACTGGGCTAAGCTGGATAGAAATACTTCTTAGGAACATGCATTTAATTGAAAGTTTTGATATACATCCTATGCGTCCAATAACTATTTCAGATCATGCACTAATAATAACCAAAATAAAAATGCAAGGTAATAAAATACAACTGTGACATTGGTGCTTTCCCACCTATCTGTTAAAAGAAAGGAACTTAAGAAATGAATAGTGGAAGTTTTTCAGGAGTTATCTGGGAAGATAGAAATTTCTTTTGAAAATACAGCTGGGGAGTGGGATAAAATTAAAATGGAGTTTAAAAATAAGGTAGAAATAAAAGAAAGATATATGGTTAAGAAGTAAGAATTATTTTGAGGGACTGACAAAAGTTAAAGTACTGTAGAATAGTGGGAATCTGACAGAACAAAGAGGAGGTGCAATTGTGCATGAGTTTAGAAAGACTGTTTTTTGATAACAACTTCAGAGCACAAAAACATTTAGCACAACAACTCAGGCAACAAAAAGTAGAAAGCGTTGTCGCCAACCTTAGGGAGCCTATAATAAAGAAAATAACCAGAAATTTTGTAGAGGTACTAGAAATATTTTGGAAATTTTAAGAAAGTCTGTATAAAGCAGAGAAATGTGGAAATCAAGAAAAGGCACAAATTGAAATACTTATGAAGAATTAAATATGCCATGGTAAGAGGTAAATGAGGCTCAATTACTAACAGGATAGGAGGAGATGAGATACAAATGGTGATGTACAGCCAATCTACAGTAAAGTCCTCAGGAACAGACGGTATTCCTGTGAAAGTGTGAAAGCTAGGAGGGAAGAAACTGATAAAGATCTTGATGGTTTTGTTTAACAGTATTTTAAAGGGAAGAGAAGTCTCAACATCCTGGAAGAAAGCTCTGGTGGTTGTAATACCCAAACATGGTAAACACCCATCAGATTCAGCCTCATATAGGGCAATTTTGATTCTAAACCACAAATATAAAGTGTTTATGTCTATAATGGCTAAAAGAATGGCAAAAGTGATGCCAAAACTGACAGATATGCATCAAAGTGGCTTTATGGAAAGGAGGCAGACATTTGACAACATTAATAAAACAATGATGATCCAGAGGGAAATAAAATGTAAAGGAATAACACTGCTGTTGGTGGACCTTGATGCAGAGAAAGAATTACATAGACTAAGCTACGGTATTATGAGCAGAGCAATGGAAGCATTTGCATACCCTGATGAAATTATAACATTGATTAGGAGAATATATGAGGGCTCGGAGGTGAAAATTAAAGTGGTTGGGTTCCTCTCTTATAAGTTCTGTGTGAGCAGAGGAACCAGGCAGGGATATCCTCTTTCCTCCTTGTTATTTGAATTATATTTAGAATTACTGGCACAGAAAATAAGGGACTTAGAAATTTAAGGATATAGTTGGTATGGTAGTCAAGAAAAGCTGGCTTTATTTGCAGATGATATTATTTTATAGGTTCATTCCTCTTGAACAAGGCCAATTCATCAAATCTGAACTTTGGGCCTTTCAAGCTGCAGCAGGTGTCTGGTCAGATACATTCCAAAGGGGCATTGTAGATCTAGATGTGAATCCGTACAGAGAGTCTTAGTTTTGTTTGTGCTTTATCAAGAAGTGACCTGATAAGACCAGAAAAGGACATTTCAGCAAGTCTTTCTGGGATACAAAATTAATGAAAATAAAACAAAAAAATAGCTGTAAACTACGTACCCACAGACACATTGGTTCAGCTATACCTATATTTATGGGGGCAACAAAATGAAGTACTTAGGAGCATGGATTAAAAAGGATTCTGTTATGGCAGCTAAGGATATGTGGGAAGAGACTAAACAAGATAATACAAAAACTGATAAATTGGAAGCTGTGTTTTATGGATAAGGATAGCAAGATACAAGCAGCGAAAATGCTTTTAGTCCCTTTATTTTATACACAGGTCAGGCATATTTTTATCAACCAGAGGAGAAGTTGCGGATAGCAATTAATAAATAGTTGAAATATTTTATCTGAGAGGGGAAGACTGGAAAAGTCAAGTGGGATAAGCTGATCCTTCCAGAACAAGGTGGTTTGGGATGACCTGATCTGAAGGGGTTTTTAGAGCTCATATACACAGCACATTCAGAAAAATGTAATTAAACGTGGAAAGGGATGATGATGAAACGGGGGAGCTGAAGAATCAAGGAGTAACTAGGATTTTGGATGCAGATCATTAAGGAGAATACCAATAACCATACAGAATACTACATTCATAAAGTAGCAGAAAGTATTCTTAGAACTAAGTCAACATGGGGATAGAGAAAGGAGATTCTGCTGATAGGGATGTCTGCAAATATGAATACACAGAATAGGCGGCAAGAGAGGGCTGGAATTTACTGAAGAAAACTGGCAAAGGAACTAGGGTACTGGGAACAAATGATTAGAGAAGGTAAGGTAACAGTATTGGAAGAGGACAGCAATTCATTCATACTGCAGGACAGAGACTCCCTTCACTGTTAAGGACTGATATCAGAGAATAGACGAAGAGAAAGAAATAGGGGGGATCCTAAGCAAAAGGCCAGCATTGGCAGAGCTTTTAGTAGAGTCTTGAGCAGAAGCTGCTGTTAAAAAGGGAAAATTAGTAGGATATACAAAATATTGCATGATAACTGTAAGAATCAATCTGAGGAGGTTAGAAAGGTTTGGGAAGAGAGCTTGTATAACCAATTGGGGATATATGTGTAATTTCCACATATGCAATAAAGTCTAGAAGATTTAGGATCTTCTCTTGGAAATGTTTGCATAGGTATTTTTATATTCCAGGTAGCCTACAAAGAATTTTTCCTCAAGTAGAATGCAAATGTTGGGAGGTGTGATGGGGAAGAAAGAGGTGACTGGGAACATATTTTTTGGGGGAGTGTAATGAGTTGGCAGACTTCCCTGCAGACTACTCTATCAGAAATACTGGGTGAGCAAATTGGTGCAACTAAGGAAATTATTTTTTTGAGCTGTGATACAGAACTGGAACTGCCAAGACACAGTAAGGCCTTGCTGAGTCTAATTCTTGTGGTTGACAAAAAAGCAATTAGTAGAAAATGGAAATCAAAGTCTAAATCAACTGTATTAGAAGAAGTGAATATTGTAAGAGGTGAAAATGCTGAGAGAAGAAAAGGAGCCACTTTTGTGATTTTAAGTATTTTCTTCTGTTTTTTTTGTTAAGTTTTACTACTTTGCCGCCTAATTTTTGGCATTTTCCAACTTGCTAAAGTATCTGTAACAGTAGCAGTACTTGGAACACATCTAGAGCCTGTTTACTGCATTTCCTGTGTTGCACTTAATTTAAAATCGTTTTTTTCTCTAAAAACTGCATTTTACCTGATTTTGGCCTAGCACTCAAGTGTTGGGTCATTTATTGCACTGTTGTGATTATTTTGCTGCTTGTGTATCTCTGCTACCTTTAAACTACAACAAAAAGAAAAAAAAAATCTCGCTTTTTTCCCACTTTCTGAAAATTAAGAAAGTTCAGTTACAGATTTGCTGTTCTGAACTGTTTGGAAGTTTCTAGAAGGCCAGTGCTTGCTTGGGCTAAAGGGAAGTCTCTGTGTTCACCAGTGGGAGTGGTTAACACTGAACAACCTGCCTGTCCCTGGAGGAGTGGTCACTACCTAGAAGCTATAGTTTTATTGGCAATTTTGGGTCATTTCTAAACTCCTTGATCTCTCTCTCTTAAAACCAAGCTGCCTCGTGGTTTTGGCGTCTTTTCAGGCTTGCTAGTTGTTGCTGAAGCACCTACCAAGAGGAGAAAACGCTGAGAGAAGAAAAGGAGCCACTTTTGTGATTTTAAGTATTTTCTTCTGATTTTTTGTTAAGTTTTACTGCTTTGCCGCCTACGTTTTGGCATTTTCCGGCTTGCTAAAGTTTATATCTGTAACAGTAACAGTACCTGGAACACATCTAGAGCCTGTTTACTGCATTTCCTGTGTTGCACTTAATTTAAAATCGTTTTTTTCTCTAAAAACTGCATTTTACCTGATTTTGGCCTAGTACTCAAGTGTGGGGTCATTTATTGCACTGTTGTGATTATTTTGCTGCTTGTGGCCATTTTGGGTCAATTCTAAACTCCTTGATCTCTCTCTTAAAACCCTACAACTCTCTTTTTGCACGGTTTTGCGCACTGAGCAGCGTTGGGCAGCGCTGCCTAAACAGGTTTAAACTATTCCAGGCTCCACAAAGTCTGCTCTTCATTTTTTCCCTTAGAACTGTTCAAACTCTCAAAGTGATCACTATATTCTCTTTCTAAAGCCCTGCACTTGCTCAGCTCTTATAAGGAAACACTAGCTAACTAAAGCACTACACCCTCCTTGACTTCTCATAAGTATTAGACTCCCGATTGGTCCTTCCTGATCAAGTGAAAAATCCGTTCCCTTCCCTAATCTGATCAGTAAAAAAAAAAAACAGTTCCCTATACTAATCTGGTATGTCCAAGGGTCAGTTTCAAGGTTACTCTCCAGTCCAGTTGGTGAATCTGGGAATTTTGAGGCAATGTTACAATTGCCTTATGCACACAGACAACCCTCTCCTCCTTTCAACAAACTCTAATACATGTGAGAGATGCAGTTACACAGCCAAACTGGAGGCAGAGCTCTCTCAACCCAAGACTGGCACAGTCAGTCAGGAGGAAAAGGTAACCACCCACACCACAAATCCAGTCTCACACAGACCTATTGCATCTGCATACCCAACACATAAACACACAAAAACATACTCGGAGGTTCTAAATAAAAATCTACCTAAACAGCAAAGACCTCCTAAGCAGATATCCAAGCAACAGCCACCCCTCAACAATACCCACAAATCACATATCTCAAAAAATCAGTGTGCCTCACAGTCACAGCCCATAAGGCCAAACAACGCACCAAATACACTTGTTATAGGGGACTCTATTGTCCGGCACACTGACGTCTCACTCACCAGACTGAACAAGGAGAAGGTCACTTTAAGCTGCCTGTCGGGTGCCAGGATCTGCCACATAATGCAAGCACTCAGGTCACTCCAAAGCAAGTACAAGTATGACTACGTCGTTGCCCATGCTGGTGTGAATGACCTGAGATGTACCTCCCTAGACTACATGAAAAGAGACATAGAGGAGCTCTCTGACCATGTAGCCCAGGCTGGTATGTCCCTGACCTTTAGTAGCATCTTGCCCTCACCAAGAATGATGCCACAGTATAAAGACAAAATGATCAGTTTCAACAATTGGCTAAAGTATTGGTGTCATTCAAAGGGGATCCAGTGTCTGTCAGCCTGGGATGACATGCTCGACAAGCCACGTTGCTTCGCTAGGGACGGCTTGCACCTGTCACTTTTAGGCTTTCGTATACTGGCCAAGGCTCTTGCCACCCCCATAGTGCCTTTTTTAGGCAAGGCTCAAAGGACAAACCCACCTCGATAGACAACCCAAAGATAAAAAAACTAAAGGTAATGCAACTCAATGCCAGAAGTCTAAATCTCAAGATGCACGCACTCAAGACTCTCCTCAGTATGGAGAAAATCAATGTCTGTGCAGTAACAGAAACCTGGTTCAAGGCTCCTGAGAGCACCCCAGCACTACCAGGTTATAACTCATACCATGCGTTTCGGCCCCAAAACTCGGACCGAAGCACAAAAGGAGGGGGAGTATCTATATTCATCAAAGATACCTACACCTCCAGGTTAGTGGCACTGCAAGAAGCATCAGAAACCATCCATGTGCAACTAACAGCGGGCAAAACTGCCTTTCAGTTTGTAGCCTGCTACAGAACACCTTCCCTATTACAGCAACCCCACTTGGCATTCCTGAGAACACTGGAGAATATGAAGGTCTCTCCAAACACTATGTTATTGGGTGACTTCAACTACCCAAACATTGACTGGGAAAACTACTCAAGCCCAAACACCCTCGCCCAACGGTTCCTTGAATTTATAAACTCTAACGCAATGGAACAACTGGGCACCACTTCCACAAGACGGAACAACATATTGGACCTGGTCATCACCAACATGGGGACTCTATGTTCCACACCAGAGGTAAACCCCTCATTGGTAAGATCAGACCATAAACAAATTTCCCTGGACATCCATATCCTGTCCACACCCCCAGCCAAGGAAATCACTGTAAAGAATTTCTCAAAAGCCAACTTTGCACTTCTCAAGACTGAGGTGGAATCCTTCAAAGCCCCTGGGCCAGAGGATAATACAACCCAATCCGCAGAATCCTTTACAAATGCATTCTATGAGCACCTGCAGGAATGCATGGATCGTGCTATCCCAAATAAAACCAAGACTCACTCCTCCAAAAACAGGAGACCGGTCTGGTGGACCCCGGCCATAAATAAGCTATACAACAGAAGGAGGAAGCTACTACATGACAGAGCAAAATCCCAAAGAGGGGAAGGCATCTCTGATCAGTATTAGCAAGAAACTTCGATCCCTCATAAAATCATCAAAGGCCAGTTTCGAAAGAAAAATTGCCCTAGACACTAAAGATAATCACAAGGCCTTCTTTAGTTATGTCAGAAACATGGGTGGAAACTCCCAGATATTCTCTGAATTGTTGCATAACGGTACAAAATATACCGAACCTACAGACATAGCCAACATCCTGGCAGACAGATTCAGCGCAAACTTCTCCCCCCCTTCCCCCAAAGGAGCAAACGCCTATCCCAACTGAATGTAACCTCCCTGACATCACAGATGCACAGGTGAAAGCTGCCCTCTCCAAAGCAAAAAACACAGCATCTATGGGATCGGACGGTGTCCCAGGCTGTGTCTTACACGAGCTCAAAGAAGAACTGAACACTCACATTAAGTCACTGTTCAAACTTAGTCTTACTACTGGATATGTACCCAAAGAATGGCGTACAGCTACAGTGGTCCCACTCCACAAAGGTGGTGCCACAACGGACCCCGGAAACTATTGCCCCATAAGCCTGACTAGTCTGGTCTGTAAAGCTATGGAGCGTATTATCATGGAACTCATAAACAAGGACATTGGGAGCCTCCAGACACTGGACGCTACCCAGTTCGGCTTTAAGGGCAGATCTTGCCTCTTAAACCTGGTTGATTTCTTTGAAACAGTTACCAAAGCCATAGATGAGGGCAAGGTAGTCCACACAGCCTACCTGGACCTTGCAAAAGCCTTCAACACAATACCCCACTCAGGCATCATAAATAAGCTTACCAGCTTAAATATCAATCCCTATATCACAAGATGGGTTGCAAACTGGCTCAGAGATAGAACCCACATGGTCAGAA
Organism: Protopterus annectens; assembly: GCF_019279795.1. Lineage (NCBI taxonomy): Eukaryota > Metazoa > Chordata > Ceratodontiformes > Protopteridae > Protopterus > Protopterus annectens. Next base: position 592,372,024 of record NC_056739.1, read on the forward strand.
TCGCAGGTGCCATGTCCAAATCCAAACCAGTTACAAGTGGCGTCCCACAGGGCTCAGTTCTGGGACCTCTCTTGTTCAGTATATACTTCTCTGAGGTTCAGGCTAACACGGGGTGATGATGGCTGACAAAGTTCGCAGATGACTGCAAACTGGGGGCCATAATCGAATCTCCAGCTGACACAAGCATCCTCCAAAAGGGTCTCACAGAGACGGATGCTTGGTGCCAGAGCCACGGCCTCAAGCTAAATGCTAAAAAGTGCATAGTCATCCCCTTTGGTAAAAACAAGGTGCCCACAAATTACCACATAGGTGGTAATCCATTAAGTACAGAAGAAGTAATTAGAGATTTGGGGACCAACGTAGATAGTAATCTCTCCTTTGATAATCACGTTGCCAAAGTGGTTAGAAAGACCTTCTATATAGCCCACCTTATCACAAAAGGGTTCGCATCTAGATCAAGAGAGGTCATTGTGCCCCTCTACTCGTCACTCATCAGGCCCATAATTGAATACAATGCCCCTTTTGGGATGTACCTTACCCGACACCTGCAGCAACTGGAGAGACCCCAAAAATACCTCACCAAGAGGATCATGGGCTACAAACAGATGTCCTATGCAGCTCGACTAAGGAAACTCCAGCTCTACTCAGTTGCTTACTGCCTTCTCAGAGGCGATCTATGCCTGACGTACAAAGCCATGTCAAATCCAGAATTAATGGACATGCTCCACCTCACAAAATCCAAGTCCCTTACAACTACACGCTCCAGGGACCTAAACCTCAGCACAAAAATAAATAGGACATGCTGGAGGGGCAGATTAATTTCCCAGAGGCTCCCCTCACTCTGGAATAGAATCCAATTTCATGTTAGACGTAGCCCCTCGCTGACCCTCTTCAAGCGAAATTTGGACGCGTGGATGGGAAATCGCAAATTCACCCCTGGGATCTCTCCTGTGTCCCTGCTAGATAGAGGCACAGTAAACTAATCTTAAAAGGGTACCTTCTGTGACCTACTTTACAGAGGCACAGTAGGCTAATCTAATAGGGAGGCGGAAGCCAAATACACTCTGGCTAGGCTTATAAATGCCCTAGGGCAGATAGCCTAGTATCTACCTATGAACCTATAAACGAACTGGAAGTGGGATCTTTAGAAAAGGGTAGGAGCAAATTACCTAGAAAAATTGGAATTGTGGGAACAATACATGCAGAATAATGTTTTAGAGCAGGAATGAGGTTTGAAAGAAGGCAGAATTTGAATGAATTATGTAAAGTTTGACTGACAATAACTGGATAAATTATAAGTGATGTTAATGTTTGCAACTAAAATATGTAAATATGGTTTGTATAAATGTATGATTGCCTATGTCATAAATGATCATTTAATAATTTTTTCTTTGAATTAATAAAAATATTTGAAAAAAGGAAAGCACACTGACATGCTGGGGTTCACTGTTCATCATTCGTTGAGGTCCACCATTAGCAGTGGGGGCAAATCCATATAAACCAGAGATCTCACATCTTTCATATTTCATTCAAAACGATCTTATCCTTGGTTAAGTATGGATCCAAACTGGTAACCATTTGAAAATATCAGGAGCCATGTGAATGAGTCCCAAAATGTGGAGAATGAATGGCTGAAAATGTGGACTTACATATACTAAGCCCATGATTGCCATTTCTTGGAATATTCCATTTTCTATGGGGTATGGCAATCTTGGAGTTGGTATATATAAGTTTGGGGGGATGATGAGTGCTCCTCCCCAGTCAGGGGTGCAGGGCAGCTTGCCTCCCTACAAAAAAGAAGTTTAAAGGAGTACAGCGATATTCAATATTGACATTTCAATAAGTACACATCCACATCACTCTTAGCAAAACAAATTTTTACTTTATCAGTACTTATAGGATGCCAGCTGTGTTCCCAAAGGAACATACTAAATAACAAGACATGTTCCCCCAAATGGAAATTAAAATAAACACCAATTTTTTTAGGATATTTTAACTGCCCAAATATCAGCTGGTCTACCTATACATCAAGCAATTTTATACAGGCAGACCTTTCTCAACATCACAGTCTAGAGATCTCTAGACCAAATAATTACTTTCACTACTACAGGCCCAAACCTGCTAGATCTGGTCTCAACTAATTCCCCATGGCCTTTTCTCTTCCCCACAAGTATTCTCTTCTCTAGTTACATCAGACCATTGAGCTATCACCTTCTGTCTCAAGACCTGCCTTACTAGTGTAAGTAATCCATCTAAATTCAAGAACTTCAGCAAAACCAACCTATTAAATTTTATATTCTTTTTTTTAAATATATAAATGGTTAAATCACCCTGGATCTTTGAACACTGACACCCCACTATTAACCAAGTAGTTATTAAATCACCATACAGGAAGAACTATATCATTCTATCATGAATAAAATAATAAAAGTATTGAACATCCAATCTGGTGAGTTAACTAGATAAACTAATTATATAACAAGAAACAAACTCCTAGCCTTATATAAATCTTTCTAACTCTCAGCTCATAAAACAAAATTTAACCAAATTAGCAGTAAGCTTGAGAAAGTACAGTTTTGTACCTACCATAAATGTAGATGTTCGAGTGCTAATACAGCTGCAGTCATAACAGATGGGTTTTCCTGCTGTCAGGCGGGTCCTCGGTCGGCCGAATTCCAAAGTCTAGGTCCGGCGTCAGATGTCGTCGCTTCTTCCCTGACGTCACTGCGACAGGGGTATAAAAGAACCAGCCGACGCCATTTTCTTCAGTTTTTCTTGCCCCAGATGTCAGGTGCCCCCAGAAGGAAGGCAATACATAAATGTATGTAATAATGCAATGCAATATAATCAAAAAAAAGTAGTTGCAAGCAAATACACCATAAAAGAATACCCCAATCAGGTTGTATGAGGAGGTGTTAGCCATTAGGCCTGTCCCAAGAGGGGAAGGAGGGAGGGAAACCTGGACTACAGCTGTATTAGCACTCGAACATCTACATTTATGGTAGGTACAAAACTGTACTATGTTCATCGTGCATACAGCTGCAGTCATAACAGATGGGTAGAATCCCAAAGCTAAAAAGGGGTGGTAGGCACTAGGTGGAACTAGGAGGAGCCAGGATGCCCTGCAAGACTGCAGTGGCAAAGCCTGCTCTAGATTTGGAGTATAATGGTAGGTGATAGTGTTTGGAGAAAGTATGTACAGAACTCCAAGTGGCAGCTTCCAAAATATCTTTGGTAGGAACCCCCCTGAGGAAAGCTGCAGAGGTAGCTGTGGCTCTTGTGGAGTGAGATCTGATGCCTGCAGGTACAGTTTTACCATGAAAAGAGTAACAAAAGCGTATGCAGTGGGCTATCCATTTTGAGATTGTCTGTTTGGAAATAGGCTTCCCTTGAGCTCCTGTAGCATAGGACACAAAGAGTTGCTCTGATTTTCTGAAAGGCTTTGTTCTGTCCAAATAATAACGTAGCTGTCTGTGAATGTCCAAGGAATGTAGTAGTCTCTCCCCTTTGTTTTGAGGATTAGGGTAAAAGTTACGTAAGTGGATATACTGATTCAAGGCTACCCTGGATACTACCTTTGGCATAAAGGAAGGATTGGTTCGTAAGGAAACTCTGTCCTGATGGAAAATGATGAAAGGCTGCACAGTCATGAGGGCTTGTAGTTCCGAAACCCTGCGAGGTGAGGTGATAGCCAGCAGGAAGGCTGTTTTCCAGGACAAATATTGCAGTTCTGCTGAAGCAGCTGGCTCAAAAGGAGGCAAGGTCAGTTTTTCTAGAATGAAATTGAGGTCCCAAGCAGGTACTGGTTGTTTCCTTGGGGGTTTTATATTCTTAGTCCCTCTGAGGAACTGTCTTAAGAGGGGGTGAGAGAATAAAGGAGGATCAGTGTTGTATTCTGCAGAAATGGCTGAGGCATGGATTTTGATGGAGGAGAATGAAAGTCCACTACTTAGCATCTCAGCTAGGTACTGTAATATTTGAGGTAAATTCAGTATTCCAGGATTCTGGCCCTTTTTCTCATTCCAGGCACAAAACCGTTTCCATTTTATGGAGTAGGCTTTTCTAGTAGAAGGTCTTCTGGCCTCCAAAATGACATCCTGCACCTCCTTGGAGAGTAGGGTCTGTTGTGATTTTAAGGAATCTTCCATGCGGCTAGATTGAGTGTTTTCAGCTGACTGTGAAGAGTTTTGAAGTTGTGCTGAGTCAGTAGAAGAGGCATTAGAGGCAGGATCTATGGTGGGGAATGCGTCAGGCTCCTCAGGAGTGGGTACCAGTGTTGTCTTGGCCAGTCTGGAGCAATGAGAATCATCTTTGGTCTGTCTGCTCTGGTTTTTAATAGAACTTTGGGCAGCAGAGGAAGAGGTGGAAAGGTATAAACTGTCATTGTTGTCCAACTGAAAGAGAGTGCGTCCACTTTCCAGGCCTGTGGATGAAAGGTCCTTAAGCAGAATTTTGCCAATTGGTGATTTCTGTGGGAGGCAAAGAGATCTATGTCTGGCCTTCCCCATGCTTGAATTATCTCTGTAAAAACTTGAGGATGCAACTTCCATTCGTGTGGATCTGTCATATTTCTGCTTAGGTTGTCTGCCAGTGTGTTTTCCTTGCCTGGCAGGTACTGTGCTTGAAGTTCGATTTGTAATTCCAGAACCATGTTCCAAAGAGACATGGCTAGCCTGCATAGGGGGTATGAATGGGTTCCTCCCTGTTTGTTTATGTACCACATTACTGTGGTGTTGTCTGTCCTTATCAATAGCTGGCCTGGATGCAGTAGGTCTTTGAAAGCTATAATAGCATTTATTACTGCTAGCATTTCCTTTTGATTGATGTGTAGGTGCTTTTCTTTTTGGGACCATTTGCCCTGAATGCACCGATCTGTCATGTGTGCCCCCCAGGCGTAGTCCGAGGCGTCTGTTGTGATGACTTGATTTGCTTGAGGCTTGCAGAATGGGAGACCTGTGTTTCTTTGGCATGCTTGAGCCCACCACAGAAATTCCTTTTGAAGACATGGAATCAGTGGTATTATTGTTTCCAAACTGTGGCTGTGTTGAGACCATAGGTTTTTTAGGTACCATTGAAGTTTCCTCATATGCAGCTTTGCACATGGGATTAGTAGGATGCAAGATGCCATGAATCCCAGAGCCTGCAGGATTTTCCTTGCAGTCAGCCTGGTGAAAGTTGCCAGTTTTCTGAAGTACTGAGTTAGTTGCCCTTGTTTCTCTGGCATGAGGTAGGCCATCTGGGTGTTGGTATCCAAGCTGGCACCCAGGAGAATTATTGTTTGAGAGGGTATTAGCCTTGATTTCTTTTTGTTGACTGTGTATCCCAGAGAATTCAACAACATTATTAAAAACGCCAGATGTTTCAGAAGTATGTGCTTGCTGTCCGCTTGGATCAGGCAGTTGTCAAAATATGGGTATATTTGTATCCCTTGAAGTCTGCAGTAGGCAATTACTGATGCCAGGCATTTCGTGAACACTCTGGGTGCAGTAGATAAGCCAAAGGGCAATGCAGAGAATTGACAATGTGTTGAACCTGCAAGAAATCTGAGGTATCTTCTGCAATCTTGTCTGATTGGGGACATGCAGGTATGCCTCCTTGAGGTCCAATGTTACCAGCCAAGACTCCTTGCCCAGCATGGGAAGAAGCTGCTGTAATGTGAGCATCTTGAATTTTGGCACGAGTAAAATGTGTTTAGGATGGATAGGTCCAAAATAGGTCTCCAATCTTTGCCCTTCCTTGGTACCAGGAATAGTCTGGAATAAAAACCTTGACCCTGTTCTTGTGCAGGTACCTCTTGAATAGCTTTCATGTCCATGAGATCTGAAATTTGTTTTTGTGCCTCTGCCCTTTGATTGTGTGGCAGGTTTGGCATGCCTCTCATTTTTGGAAGGGTGTGAAAGTGGAATCTGTAGCCTCTGTCTATAATGTCCAGGATCCATTTGTCTTTTGTGACAATATGCCAATTTTTCAAAAATAATGCCAGTTTTCTGCCTAAAGGTGCTGCCATTTGAGCCTTGCTTGGCATGCAAAGGGGAAAGTCATTGGTTCTGCTTTCTGAATGGCTGTGAACTATCCCCACCACCTCTTTGAGTAGGTGCTTGCCATTGTCTGCCTGTAAACGATCCTTGAGATTGCCCTCTACCCCTCGGGCGCCTGTATCTACCTCTTTGGGGTCTGTCCATGGCTGGAAAGGACCAATTTTTTGAAGGCCAGTTTCTACTGAAACGTGGAGGTTGTACCTGTAGGAAATCTTTCACTGTTTGCATTGATTTTGCCTTTTCCTCCATTTTCTTTAATACCTCCTCAGCTTTAACACCAAACAATACATCTTTTTGCAGAGGTGCATCTAGTAATTTAGCTTTGACATGATCTGGTAAGGTTTTTTCTTTGAGCCAAGCATGTCTACATATGACTGATCCTGTAACAGCAGCTCTACATGAGACTTCTAAAGCATCAAAAGCACACTGCAAGTTATGTTTACCCACTTGTTCTGCACTATGTAACAAATCCTGCAACTCCTTCAAGTCTGGTTGTTCAGGTTGTGACATTTTGCTTTTCAATTGTGATAACAGAAACTGTTGGTACTTTAACATATGGAACTGACAGTTTAATGCCCTCATGGTTAAGGTGGCCGAGGTGTATACCTTTTTCCCCCACCTTTCTAAAGCTCTGGAATCCCTCTCTGAAGGTAATGGATTTTTAGCAGTGGAAGCCTTAATTCCCTTGGGACCCTGTGAAATAGTTTCTGGGTCAGCCACATGGCTTTTGTATAGGAATTGGTGTGAATCAGGAACCCGGTAATACCTGTCAAGCTTGACTGGAGCTGGAGGTAAAGAATCTGGGTTAAGGCAGGCCTCCGAATACACATCATCTAGTATGTCTAAGACAGGAGGTATAGCCAGAGGCCTGTGCTGAGGGAGCAAGAGGAAATCCCTAAGCCTTTTCTTGGAGTCTGAGTACTCTTGGCCTTCCCAGTGGAAGTGTTCCCTCAAGGTATGTAAGGTTTCCCCAAAAGAGTAATCCTCAGGGGGGGAGACAGAGGGAATGGACTCCTCTGCATCAGAATCTTCAAAAGGGGAGTATGAATGTTCCTGGTCTTCAGACTGTTCTAAAATAATGGAGGCCTGGTCTGAGGAAGGGGATTCTTCCTCCACTCTGGGCCTTTTGTCCAGGGGGGGTTGAGAACCCCTGATAAGAGTAATTAAATCCTCAGCCATTTTGAGCATCTGCTTTTTAGGCATGGGGCCTTGAGAGGGGCCCTGTGTAGCTTGTCTTTTAGTATGCATGGCTGCTTTAGACTTAGTGAAAGCCTTGATGGAAAAAGAAGAGGAAGGCCTGAAGACACCTTGAGAGGTGGCAGGCCTGTCTAAACTCTGAGTTTCACTGCCAAGAGTGGCTTCGGTAACTGTAGTCGGGGTGTGGGCCGAAGAGCCTGCGACCTCAGGCACAGAAGACACCGCCAATGAAGTGTCATCGGTAGTCAGGGGCTGCGTAGGCGCCTCGCTGAGAACCGGACCACCTGTAGTCGGCTTTGGCATGGTGTCGGTAGAAGTCGCGGACCTCGTATGTCGGTCCTTATCTTTGCGTCTTTTACTCAAAACTGGAGGCGGAGTATCCGACGACATAATGTGATTAAACTTTTTGCGAAAATAGTGTTGGGCAAACTCCGCCCGACGCTTAATAGTGCGTCTGTTGAATGTAGCACAAAAACGACAGGCCGGGACGTCGTGGTCTGGGTCTAAGCAAGGAATGCAGAGGGAATGAAAATCCTTATGCGGTATTTGCTTCCCACATGAAATGCAATTATTAACTTTGTCTGACATCGGTCTGAGGCAAGAAAAGTTTCCCCAATGGGGTACTTAGCTTTCAAGAAGACTTCGGTTGAAAAATATTCGTAATCTCAGGAGCTGGCCGACCGGCACTTGTGAACTGCTTCTGCTTCGGGCACCGCGCGGCAAGAAAGGCTGAAGAAAATGGCGTCGGCTGGTTCTTTTATACCCCTGTCGCACTGACGTCAGGGAAGAAGTGATGACATCTGACGCCGGACCTAGACTTTGGAATTCGGCCGACCGAGGACCTGCCTGACAGCAGGAAAACCCATCTGTTATGACTGCAGCTGTATGAACGATGAACATCAGTATCAGAAGTGCCAATTTAGTCTTTAAGTACAAGGCAGCCACCAACACTAAGGACAATCATAAGACCCTTTCAGCTATGAAATAAAAATCCAAAACTATACCCTATGATGCTCTAAATTCATTGCAAATAATATTACCACCCTACTCAGAATCTATAACTTAGTACCTTGGCTGATAAATTCAATTGTATTTTATTTAATTTTTAATTATTTATCCTTTGACTGGGTTAGTACATTGGGCTAGATTTCACTCTAGCTAATCAACCTTTAATTTTACTCCAACTACTATACTCTCCATCTCCACCACACCAACTCAAGCCACCCCCACCCCATCATTAAGACTGACCAAGTTTCAACTGTCCTCTCCAACACAAGAGATAACACACCTCCATTGGGCCAGACAATGTAGCTGGGAGCTTACTGGTAAATTTAAAAAGCATCACCTAGCCAAACCTCTCCATAACATTTTCAAAGTCTCTCCACAGGATATATACCTAAAGAAAGAAGAAATGCCTTAGTTGCCCCCTCCAGAAGGCCAGCTCCTTCCACTGACTCAGGTAATTACAGGCTCATCAAGCTCACCATCCTTAACACTACAGCCATGGAACATATTATTGTACAACTAATCAATAAACAGCTCCTTCCACTGACTCAGGTAATTACAGGCCCATCAAGCTCACCATCCTTAACACTACAGCCATAGAACATATTCTTGTACAACTAATCAATAAAGGCATGCACGATCTATAGACAATTGCAGTTTAGATTTGTCAAAGGTACACCATGTTAGCGTTTTTAAAGTCACTTACGCCCTAGAAGTAGGAATTCCAATTCACACTGCTAATCTGCACTTAGCCAAAGCATTTGATACCATTCTTTACTACAGCACCAAAATTAAGCTAATCAAACATCAATCATTTTACAGTTCCTGGATTGTATTGCTAACTGGCTATTAAACAGAACACACTCAAAATAAACAATTTGCTCTTCATAGGTCCATAGAAGGTTACTATGCTAACGGCCTTATAGCCCTTACAAGCTTAGCCATATTTATCCCACGTTACCCCAAATATCGGTGGTTAGGTGAGTGAAGTTCACAGAGGTGAGGGTCTATGGTAGTTAATATCGACTTCCTTTGTCCAGGAGAAATATGGGCGCCACACCCCAAGAGTGAATCTGTGATCACCCATCCACTGATCTGGGTTGCATCTGAAGAGGGCCAGGGAGGGTCTCTGTTTCACATGAATTGGAAGCTTGTTCCAGAAAAGTGGCAGTCTCTGGGAGAAATATCTATCTCTCCACATGACCTGTTCATGTCAGTGGCTAGGTTAAGGTCCCTGGAGTGAGTGATCCTCATGCAGTTTGATTTACGAATGAGTAGCATTTCCATCAGGGCTGAGTCAGACTGCCCTGTAATCCAGCACAGGTCACTCCTTAGCAACCTGTAGGAAACATAATACAGTGACAGGACCTTCAGACTTTCTGCATAAGACTTGTTTTGTGTACCCTCTAATTTTTTGGTGAGGAACCTCTGTGATCTCTCCAATTGCTGCAGGTGTCTGATGAGGTACATTCAAAAGGGGGCATTGTACTCAGTTCCTGGTCTGATGAATGCAGACTGTAATGGAATTATAACATCCTTAAATCTACATGCAAGACTTTTATTTATATGATGTGCCACATAAAAGGATTTCCTTACTGCTGTGGATATGTGGTGGTCAAAGTTCAGATTGCTATCAATCTGAGTACCCAGATAACATACCACTGAGTCTACACGTAGGTGGGGTACTGTCTATAATGCAATTAGCAGAGATGTCAGCTTTCCCAAAGGGAATAATAATGCATTTTTTGCATTTAGCTTTAATCCATGGCTTTGGCATCAATCATTTGTCTGCGTTAATCCTGTCTGCCATATATTAACATAATTGGGGGAATTCAATGATTGTTCCCAGTTTGCAATCATCAGCGAACATGGTCAGCCACAGTCCATCCAAGTTTGTCTGGGTGTCTGAGAAATAAATTCCAAACAGTAAGGGGCCCATGGTACACCACTGGTGACTGGTCTTTTGCTAGAGGTGAAGTCATCCACTTTGGCAGTATGTGTCCAGGGATTAATTCCCAATTGGGAGAGTTACTCTTTAATGCCCGAGTGGGGGATTATGTCAAATGCCTTGGCTAGGTCAGGACAGGTGGTATGAACTGTCTTTCCCTCATCCATGGCCTTGGTGACTTTCTCGAAGACGTCAACCATGTTTAACAGGCATGATCTACCTTTAACGAATCCAAACTGGCTTGGGCTTAGAGTTTGGAGATTACTTATGCCCTTGTTAATAAGGTCCATAATGATTCTTTCCATGGCCTTGTAGATGAGGCTAGTCAAGCTTATGGGCCTACAATTCCCAGGGTCGGTTGATGGTCCTCCTTTATGCAGAGAGATTACTGTTGCTGTCCTTCATTCTGCCACAGCATAGCCAGTTTGCAGGCTATGGTTAAACAGGGATCCAAGTGGGTCTGCTAGGTCATGTTTTAAGTTGTTTAAAAGGCAGCCTGGGATGTTGTCTGATCCCACTGATGAAGTGTTTTTGGCTTTGGAGAGCACCAAGATGACCTGCTCTCTTAAAATAACAGGCTGAGGTGTGGTGGCAATTATACTTTGGGGGGTAACTGTAGGGGACAGGGGATGACATTTGTTCGAAATTTGCCAGCTATTTGGTGGTGCCATCCACAACCAATTCAGCCCATGACCGGGTATTCCTTTTTAGATTTCTGATTTAGTTAAAGAATGCCTTGTGCTTATCCTTAGATAGGGAAGCTATTTTTACTTCATAATTAGCTTTGGAGAACATGACAAGATCTCTGATTTGTTTGTTTAAGCTACAGAGGGATTTCTTCCTTTGCTGAGCCAGTTCTTGCTTGTTCTTGGACATTAGTTTCATTCTGTTGTTGTATAGCCTGTTTATTACTAGGGGTCCACCACGGTGGCTTGTTTTTTCAGCAAGAACCGGTTTTAATCCAGTCAGGTACAGACAATTCTACACAACTGCTTAAATAGTTATACAAGGCACTGGTGTACACCTCTGCATCCATGTTATCTGCATCGAGGAGGCTTTGAAATTTCTTATACCATCATTTAGTAAAATCTACAACAACTGGAAAGACCACAGAAATACCTCACAAAGAGGATTACTGGCCTCAAACAGATGCCCTATGCAGACCGTCTCAAAAAACTACAGCTTTACTCCATCGCATATCACCTACTCAGGGACGATCTCTGCCCAACATACAAAGCTATGTCAAACCCAGAGCTGTTGGACATGCTCCACTTACAGAAATCCCAATCCCTCTAAGCTACACGCTCTAGGGACCTAAACCTTGTCACCACAATAAACAGAACATGCTGGAGGGATAGATTCCTGTCCCAGGGACTTCCCATACTCTGGAACAGACTACCTATCAATGTCAAACAGAGCTCCTCATTAGCACTCTTCAAGAAAAATCTTGATGATTGGATGGGAAATAGGAAATTCACCCCGGGATCACTTCTGTGGCTCTGCTCGACAGGGGCACAGGAAAATAATTTTCTTGGGTTCCGAAAGCCAGGGTACATTTTTTGGCTAGGCTTGTATGGGCCCTAGGGCCAATAGCCTAGTACCTACCTATGAACTTAAGTAATCTGTCTCTGAAAAATTCTTAAGCATTTTTGAGATTGCTAGGCTATTTGGTCTTATAATTACATCGAAGGAGACTGATTTATGATCTGATCTTACCAGGGAGGATATCATGCAAGTGAGATGCAATGTTCTCCCACATTGGTGAGTACTATGCCCATGACATTTAAGATTCTACTGGGTGTGCTGACTAGCTGTTCCAGAGAATTCATATTGACAAAGTTCAAGAACCTCTGAGCATGTTTATGGTTGTGTATGTTTTCTATTTGTTAACAGGATAATTAAAATCACCTCAAAGTAAAGTGTTGGGCTGTATGGCAAGTGACTCCAGTGAGGCCAGGTATGCGGTATGCTTTACCTGTTTCATGGTGGCTAGCTTCTTGTAGGTGCCCTCTACCACATCACAGCAAGCTAGCTATGATGTGGTAGAGGGCTTTACCTGTAGTTAATTGGACATGGAGTAGCTCAAGAGAGTTATTGTTTGACCAGTGTTGAAGTGTACTTATCCTTAATGAAGATGGAACACTTTCTGCTTTAGTTCTTTCATGCTCAATTTGCGTACTGAATATATGGAAAGCATTGTAGTCCTGCATGGCTGGGAAGCTTTCCGCACCTCTGAACCACGTCTCGGTGACAGCACAGACATCAGCATCTTCCAAAGTGAAAAGTGCTTCCACGGAGTGCAGTTTCCTTTTTAGATTCCTAGTATTAAGCAGCAGTACCTTGAGTTTATCCAGAGAGGATTTTGTTATATTGGGAGGTCGGATATTTTGACACTGCCTGAAAAAGGCACAATAAGGGTGTCTAATGCCTCTGCCAGTATCCAAAAGCCTACAGCAGACAGGTTCACCATCTCTGGCAAAGCAGAAGCTAAGCCAATTGTTAAAGTCAATAATTTTTTTGTTTGTATTGTGGCATCATCCTTGAAGAAGGAACAATACTGCTTAACACTAGGCTTATACCTGCCTGTGACACACAGTCTGAGGGCTCAGTCTTGTCTCTCTTCATACAGTCCAGTTAGGTACATCTCAAGTCATTCATCCCCACATGGACTATGATGCAGACATACTGATACCTGTCACTGAGGTACTTGAGTGCTTGAATGACTAGAAGGATCCTAGCAGCAGACAGGCAGCTAATCATAACCTGCTCCTTTTCCAGCTTGGTGAGGGAAACATTTATGTGTCGTACACTGGAGTCACCTATGACCAATACATTAGGTATTGTTGTGTTATGCCTTATGGGATTAATGGGTCTGTGTGTCATGTCCTTATTTAGTGTGTGTGTGTGTGTGTGTGTGTGTGTGTGTGTGTGTGTGTGTCTGTGTTGACAAGTAACAAACAAAGTTGAAACAGCAAGCACCAAAGCAGTAAGTCCACAATTAGAGGAACCAGACCGTAGGATGAAGCATAAAATGACTTTTTAATCGTGTCTACTTAAAAATAGTACCAAATCTTTCCTTTACCAAAAAGAACTCTAAATTACATCCAAAAGACCAATTGAAATCAAGCGCTTTCGCTTGGCTCGAATACCAAGCTTTATCAAGATGGATTACATACTAGAAGGGGACCATTAATATAGGGCTCTCCTCCATCATGTGACTACAGATCGGAATTAAAACTTAAAGCTATAATTAATTTAAGAATATTGCACAATTTTTAAAATACAGAATCATGAGTTATTATTCATATTTAATCTGCCATACTAACCTGGCTACACCTATTAAATCATTATGACATACTCCATAAATATTCACAAAAAAATAATGATAATAATAATAATAATAATAATAAAATCTTGAATTAAAAAATCTTGTACTAAAAAATCATTCTACAGAACATACATTGCTCTGGTCCTTGTTTATATATCCCAAGTTCTTGTTTAATGAAATATACACACAATAAATATATGAATAAATATTTTTTAAAAATGCTGATATGAAATGTATATGAATAAATAGTGTGTAAGTGTATTTAAATAACCAATAACATAGTTATAAATCAAAAAATTTTATAAACAGCTTCTAAATGCAATTCATCTACTATTCATGTCTTATTCACAATCTAGCCTCTCTTAATTTCAGGACACTTCTTATATTAATATTGTCATTCAGGCCTGGACTACTGGCAGCATCTAATTTAAGTTGCCAAAGAAGTTCCTTATATTACGATCTGTAGTCACATGATTGGAGGAGAGCCCTATATTAATGGTCCCCTTCTAGTATGTAATCCATCTTGATAAAGCTTGGTATTCGAGCCAAGCGAAAGCGCTTGATTTCAATTGGTCTTTTGGATGCAATTTAGAGTTCTTTTTGGTAAAGGAAAGATTTGGTACTGTTTTTAAGTAGACACAATTAAAAAGTCATTTTATGCTTCATCCTACGGTCTGGTTCCTCTAATTGTGGACTTACTGCTTTGGTGTGTGTTGACAAGCTGTTTGACACTCATTTTTTCCTTATCTGAGAGTCTTGCCTCCAATTTCATAGTGTAATTACATCTCCCACATAAAGTATTTATTTCAGGAGTAAGTGGTTGCTCCGAAGGGTTTCACCGACATTTGATTAGGGGAAAAACTGTGCTTCTAGGTTTTTGTATCTATACAGGGCACTGCTAACTCCCGCTGCACAAAGAGCAGCACTACGCAAATGTGAGGCTTAGACACAAGCAAAGAAACAAGTTTTAAGCTAACTACCAATCAGGAAAGCACACAATAAGCCTTCCACTAAAAATTACCAACTCAGACAGGTTAGATCAGCACACTTCTGCCACAGGGGTGCAAAAAACACCTTCTTAGTGTAGAATTGCTGGTTTGGAGCCAAAGTGTAACAAGAACACACAAACTACCTACAATAGCCCTACAACAAACAGATACAATATAATACAGTGCAATTAACTACTTAAAACAACAGTAAGCAGCACAGTTTTTGAAACTACTAAAGTACAGTCATAGTATATAAGAGAAGTGCAAAAAAATACTTGGGAGCCCTTTTGTGTGCTTCCCAGCTGAAATAGACCAGGTAAACACCTACTGCCACTAGATGAATAATCTCAGCCCTCCTAATGTAAAAGTACAATAAAGAAGTGTCCAGAGTGAAACACTACCACAAACAAACTTAAAGATACAGATACAGCAGTGGGCTTTAAAAACCTTATAAAAGTGCGATTATTCAATAAAAGTACTTTGTTTTGTATAAATGAGCCAAGAGCCACTCAGCTGTACAGAATTTATAAAGGCACTAAAAACAAGATAAGCTGATTAATAAGCCCTCCAACTGATAAAAATACATGCATAAATCTCAACTGTTTCCCCAACCTAAACAGACCAGGCTACCTCCCAATGCACTAGATGGAAAAACCCAGTGACGTCTTGATGTAAAATCAAAAGCTGGCTACAGTACAAAAATTCATTACTTTACCAAACAGCTAGCTAGATAATGAATTCAGAGCAAATAAATCAGTAGAACAGACAACGAGAGGCAAAATGCATTTTCAATATAAGCACAAGGAAAGGCAAATAAATAATTCAAAATATCAACAGCAGTGTAGAAGGGAAGGAGCTTATAATGCTCAATTTACAGTAGGGCGGGCAGCTTAAAATCACAAGGTTTAAAAAGCAGATCAAAAAATGTAAGGACAGGTGGTAAAAACTAGCAGGGAATCACCAGCAGCGCTTTAGTTTATGCAGGTTTGAGTTTGAAATCTTTTCAGGAAAAGGCAAAGCCCCAGAAATTCACAAGAGTATTTAAGTATCACTTAAGAAACAATTTAACCAACGAAAAAAAATTATCTAGGCTGCACATTTCACAAGTAAGTGTCTATCAGTCACATAGAACAAAAACACCAGGCCAAACAGACTTCTTAAAACAGAAAACAAAATGGAGACGGTAAAACAGAAAGCAGGTCTATCACTTACAAACAAAAGGAAACATTTAAATTACAGAATTCCCTCAAGGTTCTGTCCTAGGCCTTCTCCTCTTTGGAATGTGTTTTTCTGAAGTAAAGGTACATGTGAAAAATATCTGGTTAACTAACAGATATGAAAGCTAGGAATTATCCTAAATCCCTTTCAGATTTACTAATACTCCTGCAAGGCTTTGCTCACACCAATAACTGCTGCTCTAATCACAATCTCACCCTTAACACAAATAAATGCAGTACAGTCACCTTTAGTAAAAGTAATGCTTCTGTACACTGACACATAAATGGAATTTACCTTAACACTGACACCATGATTCTGAATTTAGGAACTCAAGACACTGAGATGTCATTAAATCAGCACATCTCTAAACATTGTTAGAAAAATCATTGTACTTCTCTCATCTCATTTGTTGTGGTTTCTCAGGTCTATATTATGTCAGCAAAACTGCATTACAGCGAATGCCGTTTCACCAACACATATAGACCAAAATCTTAAAAGAGCGAAACTCCAGTTCACCGATTTTTTTTCCCATGGAAAAAAAAATCAGTGAACCAATAAAACACAACATACCCCTTAAAACATTAAAACAATACAAAGTGGAGGGTTTCACCACCCACACCCCCTAACAAAATACACCAACTCCAAGATCGCACTACAGTCGGGTAAAGGGCAATGTCATGGCTCAGGCCAAGTGATTTCTTTCCCTGGGAAATAAATCGCTGACCTGAGCTTTCCCTCTTTTCTGATTTCGGTCTATATGTGTCGGCAGAATGGCATTCACTGTAATGCCATTTCACTGACATGACATAGACCCGGTTTCTCACCCACATCCTATGCTGCCCTAATTCCCCTTTACTCAGCCCTTGTTCACTAAATCATATGATACAATGAATGCTCCATTTAATATGAATAACTATAACTCACACAGCAAGAACAAATTCAAAAGAACCCAGAGTTTATAGAACCAATCTTATTTTTATAGACTGATAATCCTGTCCTTATTTTCTGTGGTCTATAAGTTCCTGCAATATGGTCTGTGCTTTGCCTTCCAAGTTATGCCAAATCCTGTTATCTGTGAACTTCTTTTTCTCAAAAAAAGTATTAACAATTTCCAATTCAGGGACAAATTCATTACCCAGTGCCTCTAGTATCTAAAGGAGAAACTTCCCCTACATACAAGACAATGTAAAACTCCAACAACATTCAAACTTCAAGAAATGAATGGATGGAATCTAGTAAATTCATCCCAGAGGTCTCTATTTACAAACCTCTCTGTATCATAAATTAAATCTACCACCTACCATCATCCTCTGAACTATTAGCTCACCTTCAACGGTTCTTTGTTTTCTGTGGCATTGCTGGCTATGCCTGAAATGAATGACATAAAAACAGACTAGTATAAACCCATGACCCTATTAGTTGAAAAGCATACTTTTTTGTTGTTGCTCTAAGAAAGGAAGGGAAGGAAATGTATTTCTGTGGAATATCCAGAAGGTATTTGGATTTTTCTACTGGTAGTTGTATGTGTCGTAAAGGTTTTGATTCTGGTTAATATTACATTTGTCAGAGTTATTTTTGTGCTGAGGTGTCTGCTAGCTAAGCAGTGACTTTTATTAGATGTAAGACTGCAATACTGAGCAAGATATTAATGTTTTTAAATCCCTGGCTGAGACATGGTTTCTGGAGATGGTTAAGCTAAGTTTAATTTATTACTATAGCACATTTTACTAAAGACGAGATTACTGTTTTATAGGCAAGTAGTTTTATTTTTGGTATTCAGTATTTATTTCTTGTGGCTTTAAATGGGTGTGTACATAGGTGGAGTGACATGCATGTTACATAATTAGCATTGGGAAGGGTGGCTGAAAATGGAGTTGGGAAGACACTGAAGAATGAGCTCTACTGGTGTTATATTTATACAGTCATTTTAGGCATTTGCAGTGTGAAATTCTGGTTAGTGACAGCAGTGCCCCCAGTGTGATGAAAAAGCTTGTTCATTTTAAAAGTAGGGCATTAACATGAGAAATCACTGTTAAACTAATGGTAAACCTCAAAAAAGTAGTTATAAACTTAATATAATGTTCCACCTGTGTTGTCCATTTTCATTCTTCTTCAACCATTGGGTTCGGATCCGAACCTTGGAGCCAACTCTGCCATTACTATAGCTCGTGGCCAACTGAAACTCTTGAGCTCCTCCCTACTCATAATACACCAACCCCTAACATACCTCAGCTCTTAGATGACATAAATAATAATTATTAGAATAATGTTCCTAACAAAGGAAACCAGTATCTGGAGCTCCATACAAGACATGGTGGTGTCTTAATAGCATCTCATTCTTCCAGAAGTCCATGATGACACAGGTTGGGGGTTGGTGGGTGGGAAGAATGAGAAAGTACAGTTGTGTACACTTACCATAAATGTAGATGTTCGAGTGTATTCACTGTTGCAGTCATTACATTTGGGTAATCTGCTGGCAGGATGCCCTTAGTCGGCCTGAATTCCAAATTCTTGGGTCCTGCGTCGGTTGCTGTCTTCTCTTCCATGACGTCAGGTCGTCAGGGGTATAAAACATGCAGCCGACACCATTTTCTTTAGTTTTTCTTGCCCCCGATGTCAGGTGCCCCCGGAAAAAAATAGCAAAATTTATATATATATATATATATATATATATATATATATATATATATATATATATACATGCATCAATATAAACTTTACCTTCATCTACAAGCAAATACACCACATAGGTTGTAGAAGATAGAGAAGGAAAGATAAACTTCAGAATGACAGGGGGATGGCGGGGGTAACCTGGACTGCAACAGTGAATATACTCGAACATCTACATTTATGGTAAGTGTACACAACTGTACTATGTTCTTCGTGTTTCACTGTTGCAGTCATTACATTTGGGTAGAATCCCAACGCTATGGTTGGGAGGCTGGAGCTAAACAGCATTAGGTGCGGCTATAAGGCCCTGCAGAACTGTAGTGGCAAAGCCTGCCCTGGACTTAGAGTAGAGAGGCAAATGGTAATGCTTTGTAAAGGTGTGAACAGAACTCCAACTAGCAGCCTCCAGAATGTCTTTGGTTGGTACTCCTCTGAGAAAGGCTGCTGAAGTAGCTTCAGCTCTGGTGGAATGAGACCTAATGCCCTTGGGCACAGGTTTACCATGGTGTGAGTAGCAGAAACGGATGCAGTGGCTTATCCACTTTGAAATTGTCTGCTTTGAAATAGCCTTTCCTTCAGATCCTGCAGCATATGCCACTAGTAATTGCTCAGTTTGTCTTAGAGCTTTAGTCCTGCTCAAGTAGAATCTTAGCTGCCTGTGTATGTCCAAGGAATGCAGAATTCTCTCCCCCTTGCTCTGTGGATTTGGATAGAAAGTTGGCAGAGAATTGTTTGGTTAAGAGCCACACTGGAAACCACCTTAGGCATAAAAGTAGGATTTGTCCTCAGAGACACCCTGTCTGGGTAAAATATGATAAAAGGCTCTACAGCCATGAGGGCCTGTAGCTCTGAAACTCTTCTTGCTGAAGTAACTGCTAGTAGCAGAGCTGTTTTCCATGATACGAACTTTAGATTAGCGGTAGCAGCTGGTTCAAATGGAAGCAGGGTGAGCTTTTCCAACACATAATTGAGGTCCCATGCAGGTAATGGTGATCTTCTAAGAGGCCTTAAAATTCTGGCTCCTCTAAGATACTGCTTTAGTAAAGGATGAGAAAAGATTGGTGGCTCTGTATTGTAATGAGCCGAAATGGCAGAGGCATGGATTTTGATTGATGAGAAAAATAGGCCTTTGTCAAGCATCTCACTTAAGTATTGTAATATCTGAGGAACATTTGGTTCTGCTGTAACAGTTCCATGTGTTTGATTCCAAGCACAGAATCTCTTCCATTTGTCAGCATGAGATTTTCTAGTAGTAGGCCTTTTGGCTTCCAAAATGACATCCATCACAGCTTTACTGAGAGGTGTTGTTTGTATGACTACATGATTAGCCATGCTGCCAGGTTCAGAGTCTGTAGTTGATTGTGCAGGATCTGATTGTTTTGCTAGGACAGTAGTTGTGGTCTTTGAGGCAAGGTCCAAGCTGGGTACTGAGACAAGTTCCTTAGGATTGGGTACCAGTATTAGCGGGGCCAGTCCGGGGCAATTAATATCATCTTTGGCTTCTCTTGTCTGACTTTTAGGAGGACCTTGGGTAGAAGAGGCAGAGGAGGAAAGGGCGTCCACTTTCCATGCTTGTCTGTGATAAGTCCTTCTGCAGAATTTTTCAATTGATAATTTTGAGGAGAAGCAAAAAGATCTATGTCTGGGTTCACCATTTCTCTGTTATCATGCTGAAGACATGTGGATTTAGTTTACACTAGTGAGGATCCGTCAGGTTTCTGCTTATATTGTCTGCCAGAGTGTTTTGTTTTCCTGTCAGGAATTGAGCTTGAAGATGTATTTGGTAATTCAAAGCTGTGTCCCACAGTGCCATGGCTAATCTGCAGAGGGGGTATGAGTGTATGCCCCCTTGCTTGTTTATATACCACATGACTGTGGTGTTGTCCGTCTTTATCAGTAGTCCTGGATGAAGTAAGTCCTTGAAGGCTGTTAGGGCATTTTGAACAGCTAGCATCTCTTTCTGGTTGATATGTAGATGCATTTGTTTTGGTGTCCATAAGCCCTGAATGCATCTTCCTGCCATGTGGGCCCCCCAGGCATAATCTTATGTGTCTGTTGTTAAGGCTTGGCTGGCAGAGGGTAGAGTGAAGGGCAGTCCCATGTTCTGGTGACATGCCTTTGCCCACCATAGAAACTCATGTTGTACGCAGGGAATGACAGGAATTATTGTTTCCAGACTGTGTGAATGTTGACTCCATAAACTTTTTAGGTACCACTGAAGTTTCCTCATATGCAGTCTTGCATATGGAATTAGTAGAATGGAGGATGCCATGAAGCCCAGAGCCTGCAGAATTTGTCTTACAGAAGACTGGGTTTTTGTTGCCATCAGTTTGAAGTAAGTAGTCAGTTGCCTTTGCTTGTCTGGCGTGAGGTAAGCCATCTGGGCAGTTGTATCCAAGCTTGCACCCAGGAATGTTATCTTTTGAGAAGGTACGAGATGTGATTTCCTTTCGTTTATTGTGTACCCTAGGCATGTTAGAAGCCTCTTCACAAATGCCAGGTGACAAAGAAGAGTGCCCTTGTTCTCTGCTTGATTGAGACAGTCGTCCAAGTAAGGATATATTTGTACATTTCTTTGTCTGCAAAATGCAATTACTGGTGCCAGGCACTTTGTAAAGACCCTGGGCGCAGTAGATATGCCAAAGGGCAGTGCAGGGAATTGGTAATGCATTAAGCCAGCCTTGAATCTGAGGTATCATCTGCACGATTATCTTATTGGGACATGCAGGTATGCCTCTTTTAGGTCTGAAGTCACTAGCCAAGCATTCTTGCCCAGCATGGGCAGAAGCTGCTGCAAAGTCAGCATTTTGAATTTTGGAATGTCCAAGTATGTGTTCAAAATCGATAAATCCAGTATTGGCCGCCAGGCCTTGTCCTTTCTGGGTACCAAGAACAGTCTTGAGTAAAAACCTTGTCCTTTTTCCTGTTCTGGTACTGTCAGAATGGCCCCCATATCCATGAGGGACGTAACCTGTTTCTGTGCCTCTGCCCATTGATTTTTTGGCAGATCTGGCCAACCATTTGCCATTGGCAGAGTGTGGAAATGGAATCTGTATCCCTGTGATACAATGTTTAGTACCCACTTGTCCTGGGTTACTAACTGCCAATTTTGAGCAAAAAGTGCTAATTTTCCCCCTATGGGTGCTGCCAAAAGATAAGTGCTTGGTGTAGGCAGAGGGAAGTCATTGGGATTGCTTTCTGTAGGTTTGCGCTTTATCTCCTCCAGATTTGGAGGTGGAAGTGCCCCATTGCTTTGACCTGTATGAATCTTGCACCTGGTATCTGGAACCCTTAGGGCATCTGGATTTGCCCCTTTGAGCTCTGTCTGACACAGGAAAGGGCCATTTTTTGTAGGCCAATGTCTACTGAATCTTGGTGGCTGCACTTGTAAGAAGTCTTTAACAGTTTGCATAGACTTAGCTTTGTCTTCCATTTTCTTTAAAACCTCTTCTGCCTTAATACCAAACAGAGAATCATGCTTTAAAGGTGCATCTAGCAATTTAGCTTTAACATGATCAAGCAAATTTTGTTTCTTTAACCAGGCATGCCTCCTAATCACAGATCCAGTAACTCCATCCCTGCAGGAGGCCTCTAAGGAATCAAAACCACATTGAAAAGTATGCTTTCTAACTTCTTCAGCTGCATGCAATAATTCCTTTTGTTTGTGTCTTTCAGCTTTTCCCGGTTAGGGGTCGCCACAGCGGAACTCCAGTCCGCTAATGATTGGCAGTAGATTTTTACCTGCCGAGTTGCCAGCCCTGACGCACAACCTTCAACGAAGGTACACCCATTCACACATGTCTCCACACAGAAGACGCTCTAGCTGAGAATTGAACAGGATGTCTTACTGTGAGGCGACAACGCTACCGCAGCACCACCACCGCAGATCTGCATGCAATAATTCCTACAATTCTTTATTTTCTGCATATTCTGAAATCAACATAATTTTCTGTTTCAGCAATCCCATAACATGTTGTTGGTACTTAAGCATATGAAATTGACAGTTTAAGGCACTGATTGCCAAGGTTGCAGATGTATAAACCTTTTTTCCCAATCTGTCTAGTGCCCCTGAATCTCTGTCAGAGGGTGTAGGATTTTTTGCTGTTGAGACCTTAACTCCCTTTGGACCCTGTGAAATAGTTTCAGGATCAGCAGCAGGGTTCCTAAATAAAAAATTATGTGAGTCAGGGACCCTGTAATATCTGTCAGGCGTACTGGGAGCTAGAGGTACGGAGTCAGGGGTCAAGCTTGACTCCGAAAACACATTATCCACAATGTCTAAAACAGGGGGAATGGCTAAAGGCTTGTGCTGAGGGAGAAGAAGGAAATCCCTGAGCCTCTTTTTTGATTCTGAGAAGTCTTGACTCTCCCAGAGAAAATGCTCCCTCAAAGTATGCAAGGATTCTCCAAATGAATAATCATCAGGAGGAGATGCAGATGGAATAGACTCCTCAGCATCAGAATCCTCATAGGGAGGTATAGATAATTCCTGATCAGAAGAAACAGAAACCTGATCTGAAGATTCATAATCAGCATCTTGCCTAGGCCTCTTATCTGGAGGGGGATAGGTACCCCTGATCAAGGTAATAAGGTCTTCAGCCATTTTGATAATCTGTTTTTAAGGCATAGAGGCCTGTGCACGTGGCTCATGTGTCATTTTTTTAGTTTTAGAAGTTGGTTTTGTCTGGTTTTGCTGCTGTCGTTGGTTTGATATACAAATGTTGAGCTCTGAATACACCCTCAGAAGCTGGTGCCTGCTCAGCGGCTCCGGACCCATCCGAGGGAGATACATCCGTCGGTCCAATACCTTGAGTATCTTGCGGCATGCCGGACTCCACATGGATGTCGGTAGAGGCCTGTGACTCGAAGGTAGCAGGTATCAGAGGCTGCGAAAGCGCCTCACTGAGTACCGGCGACTGGCTTAGGAGAGTTTTGGATCTCGACTGCCTTTCTCTGTCCTTTTCTTTGCGTTTTTTATGTACTCCGGTAGTTGGATTGCTATCCGACGACATTTCTGGGTAGTTAAATCTGTTTCCAAAATACTCTGATGCAAAAATATACTGACGCTTAATAGTGTGTTGGTTAAATCTAGCACAAAACCGACAGCCAGGCACGTTGTGATCAGGGCCTAGGCAAGGAATAGAGTATAAATGGAAATCCTTATGAGGTATTTGCTTCCCACAAGTAATACAATTATTAACTTTTTCTGATATCGGTAAAAAGCAAGAAAAAAAGTTTCCCCAATGGGGTACTTAGCTTTAGTGAAGACTTTGGTTCTGAAAATCAAACTCGAATATTTCAGTAGTTGGCCGACTGGCACTTGTGAAATGCTTCTGCTTCGGGCACCGCACGGCAAGAAAGACTGGAGAAAATGGCGTCGGCTGCATGTTTTATACCCCTGATGACCTGACATCATGGAAGAGAAGACAGCAATCGACGCAGGACCCAAGACTTTGAAATTCAGGCCGACTGAGGGCAACCTGCCAGCAGATTAACCAAATGTAATGACTGCAACAGTGAAACACGAAGAACATTGGACAAAACATATGAAATGTTATGATAAGTACATAATTTCTTTATCTGATGTCAATTTTCATTCAATCCTCAACCACTGGGACAGAGTCCCCTGCTATGTGATATCCTGGGTGGAATCTAAGGAAGGATGTTCCTGTGCAAGGTTGAACCAAAGGCTGCTCTTCCCCTCAAGAACAGATCCAATTTGTAAACAGTAATAAAGGTATGAGAATTAGCCCAAGTAGCAGTTGCACATGGGTCTATGTTTAATCACTGAAGATTACATTCATCAAACCTATGATGATCGAACACAAACCAGCGAATGTTCTTTCATCAAATGTTCAGTTCAGCAAATGTGAGAGATAGGAAAGTAACTAGTTGGCTAACATTTACCCATCACACACACTGCACTATTTCAAACCCATCCATAGCATTTAAGAGGAAATTTCCCCACTGTAGTGTGATCTCAGAGTTGGTATATATAGTTAGGAGGGGTGTGTGTGACAGGGAAATGTTGGCCAACTGGTTACTTTCCCCATCTCACACATTCGCTGAAGTGAACTTTCAGTGAAAGAATGTTCAATGTCTAGTGTTCAATCATCGGAGGTTCGATGAATATAACCTTTGATGATTAAATGCAGACCCGGTGCATATATGCCATCCATGGAATGGTTGGATAAAAATACTGACGAGGTTGCCACAGATCTTGTAGCGTGAGCTCTTAAAGGGTTTGATAATGAAATGCCTGATTTACTATACACAAATGTTATGCATAGTCTACCTTGCCAATGTTACCTTTGTAACAGATTTGCCAATTTGTTACTTGCAAAGGATATAAATAATTGATCAGATTTTCTGTCTGTTGTTCTGTGTAAGTAGAAATGCAACTGTCTATTAACATCCAGCAAATGTAATATGTATTAACCTTTATTTTCGAATTTTGGGAAGAAAACAGGCAAGTTAATTGACTGACTGATAATGAATTCTGACACATCCTTGGGAAGGAAGGGTTAGTTCTTAATATCAACCTACCCTTATGGAAAATCAAATAAGGAGGTTTAGAGGATAACGCCTGAAGTTCTGAAATTATCCTTGCAGAAGTAATAGCCACTAGAAATATGGTCTTCCAGGTCAGAAATTTAAGTTCACATTTTCCAGATGGTTCGAAGGAGAAATGGATTAAGGCCTGCAGAGCAAGGTTCAGATCTCATGGAGTAATAGGAACTTTATAAGGTGGAATAAGTAAAATAGTACCTCTTAGAAAGGCCTTGCATATCTTAATAGAAGCTAAGGAAGAATTGTCAACTCCTACATGAAAGTTAGTGATTGCTGCCAACTGAACATTAATGGTTGAGGAGCTAGCTGCCTCATTAAAACTTTCTGCCACAAACTCTAGTACACTTTGTGTAGGGGCTGAAAAGGAATTGATGTGTTTTTGATGTGCCCAACAAACAAACCTCTTCCACTTAACTCTTGTAGATTTTCCTACTGGAAGCTTTATGGGATGACAAAAGTATATGATAGACAGGGAATGAGAGCATAGACTGTCTGGCTATTAACAGAAGTGGAGAAACCACGCTGTTAGCTTGAGGTTTGAGATGCTTGGATGAATCATGCCTGCTGGGTGAAACAGTAGGTCTGGAATTGGATCCATAATCCAAGGTGGGTAAAGAAGTTGAGGCCAAAGGAAGGGGAACCAAACCTGTTGAGGGGAATAAGGTGTAATGAGGATGACTTTGCTCTTCAACCATACAGCTTTCTAAAGCAATTTGGGAATCAGAGGGGTTGGTGGATAAGTATAGAGAAGACTGGAGGGCCAATCACCTGTTGGGGGGGTAGGGCAAAGAAACTGCTGCACTTGTTGTTTAGGGAAGATGCAAAAAAAACATTGCAGAAAGGCTGGCTCCATTGACAGAAAAATTACCTCCGTTACTTTTTTGTTGAGAGACCATTCATGATGTAGAAGAATGGATCTGCTCAATTTGTCTGCTATCACATTGGATTGCCCAGGAATGTGCATTGCTATCAGAAAGTGGTTAGATGAGATCACCCACTGCCACACTCTGAGGGCTTCTTGACACAAGAGATAAGACCTGGTTCCTCCTTGTTTGTTGATGTACCACTCTACTAACATATTGTCTGTTTGGATCACAACTGTTCCCAGAGGCACAGCATCCTGAAAGGCATGCAACACTAAAAGCACTGTTCTTTTGTCCATAACATTTATATGCAAATTAGCCTCTTCGGGGGGGCCAAGTGTCTTGGACTGTTTTCCCCAGGAAGTGCCCCCCCACCCAATATGGAATGCATCCGTGACCACTATGACTTTGGGTTAAGGGAGAACAAATGGACTGCCTTGTAAAAGCTGATCTGACCTTATCCACTACCAAAGGCAATTGCACATTTGTGTGATCCTTATTTGAAATGACATCCTTTGGTAAAGACTTGACCATTGGGATGCTAGCATCCAATGAAGAATTCGCATATGATATCTTGTCAGGGGAACAAGAATTACGGCTGCTGACATTGATCCCAAGGCTTGAAGAATTAATCAGGCTAAAATTTTGGTGGTGTGAATAATTCTTCCGACTGGAATCTTAACGCTTGTACTCTGTTTAGGGGAAATTAGACTATCGCTGATGCTGTATTATATTTTGCTTCTATGAATTCCAGTGTTTGAGATTTGTTGTATTTTATTGTGATTCCCAGAAGGAAGCAAGTTTGGAGTACCTAGTCTCTCGCTATTCTGAGTAGACGCCTGGTCAGAGCAGTAATGAGCCAGTCGTCTAAATACAGAAACACCCGGAAACCCTGCAATCTCAAGTCAGCTGCCAGCACTGCCATGCATTTGATGAACACCCTGGGGGCTGTGGGGAGACCAAAGGGCAGGGCTCAGAAAATATGGCTGAAGGAAATTGGCCTAGTGGGTCCAAATTGTGCAAAGAGTATGTAATGGAAGTACAACGGTAGACTTATTTCTTCATCACAAGTTAGAAAATAAAAATAATTTTTATTTATTTTATTTATTTTACATTTTTATTTCAGATAAGGGCATTGGCAGACTGAATAATCATCATCATCATCAGTGAACAGGAACTATTCATTCAATCACTACTAACTGAAAATGTCCCCAAAAGTCACTTGTCAAAAATATTGTATCTGCAGGCCAAGATTCCTGCACATACACGTGATGACCTTGCTCCCCATACACTCACTATTTACAAACACAAACTCCACAGTTGTACAGCGGAGGGGAAACGAGAAAATCTCCAAAACAGCATACAATCAGTCTTCTGCACACAGAGATTTCATGCTACACATATGAGTATAGCAAAAACAAATAGTAACATCAGGGAGATTTAACCAGCAAGTCAGATCCCAATCAAAGTTCCCTAGATGGCTCATAAGACACTCTGGTGGTCATATTTCTTTTTCTGCACAGTTGCCATTAATTCTGTTCACTCCAGCTGATACTTCTCACTCTGGTTACAATGCCCCATGTACAGTACTTGGCATATGTCTGCAATGAACCTCAACTGCCACCTTTCAATCCATCTGGTCAGCCTCCACAGCTCTTTCAAAGACCACTTCCCCTATTCCACATCACTGCACCTTACTTTGTGTCATAAATGAAGAGGATGATAACAGAAAGAGAGAGATTTGAGATCAAGACTGTGACAAAACAGAAGTACAGAAGGAATACTCTGCTTCAGTTTTCACAAAGAAAAGCAAGAGGAGTGGCCAGAATGGGGGGGGGAGAGCAGCAGACAGATACCAGGACTGTTCTGGCCAGTTATCTGATGAAAGTCTCCATCAGGGAATGCCAGCACACTGAACAGATTCCTGAAGGTCCTGGAAGGCACTCCAGCTACTCCATGTGCTTCACCTTCCCTTAGGAGTGCCTGTTTCTTCTTAGCCTCCTTCCTCACTATCCTGATGTCTATCTACTGCTCTCCCCATTCTGTCCACCCTCCCTCCCTCCCATTATAGTACACTCCTCTTGCTTTTCTTTGTGAAGAATGAAGCAGAGTACTCCTTCAGTACTACTATTTTTTCAGTCTTGATCTCCCTTCCATGTTTGCTCAGCCTGGCAAGGTCTGTTCTTCCACTGCATCTTTCTGTTAGGTACCTTTTGCTCCCTCTTGAAGACTCCTTCAGCTTGTGCCTTTGATACCTTATCTTCTCTGTTGTTCTCCTTACAGAGTTCAAGACAAGCAAGACAATTCTTTCAAGTTAAGTTTAATTATATGAAAGCACTGGTTTGCCCACCACCGGCTTGTATAATGCAAGCGAGAACTAGTGTGCACTAGGTACTTTCAGTAGACAATCCACATGTTTTTTTCTCAATAACATGGTTGTGGTATGCATCTGCACACATGTCTTAACCAAAGACTAATACAGTTTCAACACAAACAAATGATCCTGTTTCTCATTTTCTTTGTATGGCTGTTTTTTGAAGCCAGACACAAGTCCAATATTTTGTATTTACAGTGAACATTATCATAAGTAGAAATAACATGTAGCCTATCTGAAGTAAACCTTACCAGACATTTATAACTATTTATTTTATTTTTTAATCATTTTGTTTACCAGCTTTGATGGACTAAGTTTAGTCAAAAAAGATTTTCAGCCAAGGCCTGGGGGAGAAGAGCTACATCATATTACAAAACTGTTTAAACCATTCACTACTATACGCAAAAAGACATTAAATAAATAGAAGTTATGTCCTTACCATAACGTTCCATGTGGAGTGTTCATCTCGCCTTTGTTCTTACACCTGGGTTCGGAGCCGATCCTCGGCTCCGTGTCGGCCGCTTGGCAAAGCTCTGCATCGAGAAGAAGCTCGAGACCAACCTATCTCCCACAATTCCCCTCTGCCTTTACCTCAGATCTAGTTTGCAAACCAAACCAAAACCCAACGGGAGTGAACATAAAACATACATGCTAAGGCATAGCTGAAACACAGCCGTAACAACTGAAAGAAGCAGAAGCGGGAGAACCAAACCAGACACCCAAACTGGACGTTCTTCCTGAGGGTGAGAGGGTGGGAATGTAAGAACAAAGGCGAGATGAACACTCCACATGGAACGTTATGGTAAGGGCATAACTTCTATATGTGAGAGTGTTCAATCTCGCCGTTTGTTCTTACACCTGGGTAGCGTCCGTAGCTCCGTGCTCCTGAGGAACTCACGGAAGAATGTTCCTGAGCACAGTGGAACCAAAGGTTGCCCTGTCCCTGGAAACCCTATCCACTTTGTAATGAGTAATGAATGTATGTGGTTTAGACCAAGTGGCAGCCGCACAAATAGTGTCCAATGGTAGGCGGGCCGCATGAGCCAGGGATGTAGATATTGATCTTGTAGAATGCCCTTTGGGCTTGACAGGTAAGCTCTGCTCAGAAGCAGTATAAACAAAAATAATACAATCGGAAAGCCATTTGGAAAGGGTTCGTTTCGTAACTGCCATGCCCTTTCTGCTGTCCGCAAAGGCTATAAAGAGCTGATCTGTTTTTCTGTGATCCTTTGTTCTATCCAAGTAAAACCTGAGTTGTCTATGAACATCCAACTTGTGTAACATATATTCCAACTTATTGGAATGGTTCTTGAAAAATGTGGGGAGCTCAATGGACTGATTAATGTCATTGATGGAGCAAACTTTGGGAAGAAAGGATGGATTAGTGCGAAGAGATACCCTATCAGGGTGAAAGATCAAATATGGGTGTTTAACGGAAAGAGCTTGAATTTCCGATATCCGTCTGGCTGATGTGATAGCTACCAGAAAGAGGGTTTTCCATGACAAAAACTTCAAAGAACAGGAAGAGGCTGGTTCAAAGGGTGGTAGCATTAGCTGTGATAATAGAAGGTTCAAATTCCAAGGTGATGTAGGAATCCTGACTGGTGGCCTGATATGGAAAGACCCTTTTAGAAAGGCCTTACAAAGTCTATGAGCCATAATAGGTGCCCCATTTTCTCCCACATGAAAGTTTGAAATGGCAGCCAATTGAACTCTCAAAGTGGCAGGAGAAGCTCCTTGGTGAAATAGTATGGATAGAAACTCCAAGACTCTGTTCAGTGGGGCTATTACGGGATCCAAATGTTGTGTAGTTGCCCAGTGTACAAAACGCTTCCACTTACTAGTGTAAATCTTTGTAGTGGAATCCTTATGAGAAGCCAGTAGAATATTTTGAACTGCAGGGGAAAGAAGATCAGACCTGGCTAAGAAGAGAAGCGGAGCAGCCAAGCTGCTAGTCTGAGGGAGAGAAGCGACGGGTGGGGAGCCCCTGACGAGTGGGTCAGTAGATCCGGCTCCGGGTCCAGGATCAAGGGTTCCCAAATTTGGTGTGCTTGAAGAAAGGGAAACCAAATCTGACGAGGCCATAATGGGGCAATGAGGATTATTCTCCTCTCCAGGTTGTTGTTTTTCTGTAGAAATTTTGCAATCAGAGGAATAAGAGGGAAGGCGTACAGGAGGCCCAGGGGCCAATCGTGAATCAGAGCATCCCTGGGGACTTCCCCTGGAGGGGGTAATAGGGCAAAATAGCTTCTGCATTTGGCGTTCATTGGAGACGCAAACAGATCGCAGCAAGGCTGGCCCCACTTGCGAAATATTTTGTCCGCAATTGTTCGTTTGAGGGACCACTCGTGAGGTAACAGGATGGCTCTGCTCAACCTGTCCGCTATGACGTTGGATAACCCCGGGATATGCGTTGCTATCAGAAAGCGACCCGTGGACTCTGCCCATTGCCAAATTCTCATGGCCTCTCTGCATTGTTGATAAGACTTGGTTCCCCCTTGTTTGTTTATGTACCAGACTACGGACATGTTGTCCGACTGAACTGCAATGGTCCCTAGAGGAAGAAGGGGAGAAAAGTGTTGCAACGCTAGAAACACTGCCCTCATCTCTAGAACATTGATGTGCAGATTGTACTCCAATTTGGTCCATTCGCCTTGGACTGTCTGTCCCTGAAAGATGCCCCCCCACCCTATCAGGGAAGCGTCCGTGGTCACCGTAGCTGTCGGCGTTGGTAGCACAAATGGTCAGCCGCCAGAGAGATTGCAAGTCTGAAGCCACCAAGACAGGTGCGATTTGCAGATGTTCGTGATGTGAATTTCGTGTGTCAGGGGTAACTGTTGGAACGACCATTGTGCAAATAGTAGCCATTGAAGAACTCTCATGTGCAGTCTTCCCAAGGGTATCGCAATGAGGGAAGCTGCCATGAGACCCAAAACCTTCAGAACCAGTTTTGCTGGGGATTTTTTGGTCAACAGCAGAAGAGATATATGGTTTTGTAGAGAGGCTATTCTTTCTGGAGGAAGCCTTAGAATTAAGCAACGCGTATCCAATTCTGCTCCTATGAATGAGATATGCTGTGATGGCTGTAATACAGATTTTTCGAAATTTACGGAAATTCCGAGATGAACACAGAGTTGTAGTGTGTAATCCCTGGCCTGAATCAGTCGACGCTCGGTGGTGGCAGAAAGGAGCCAGTTATCCAGATACAGAAATACCTGGAATCCTAGGCGTCTCAAGTGAGATGCTACCACTGCCATACATTTGGTGAAAACCCTGGGGGCTGAGGTCAGACCAAAGGGCAGGGCTCAAAACTGAAAGTGACTGGCTCCCAGCCGGAAGCGCAAGTGATCCCTGGACGCCCTGGCCATTTTGATGTGGTAGTACGCGTCCTTTAGATCTATTGAGCACATCCAGTTGTCCTTTTGTAAGAATGGAAGGATCGATTGAAGCGTGACCATCTGGAACTTTTCTTTCTTGACGATGGTATTGAGTTTGCTTAGGTCCAGAATTGGCCTCCAGTCCCCTGTCTTTTTTGGAACTAAAAAGAACCTTGAGTAAGTTCCGAATCTTCTTTGGTCCGCCGGGACTGGTTGGATGACTCTTTTTTCTAGCAGCTTTGAAATTTCTATAGCTGCAGGGTCTCGCAGATGGGGCGGTACATCTGGGAGTCTTTTCTGCGGAAATGGGGGCAATAGGAAAGGAATTCTGTAACCTCTGGTAACAATGCTTTTACCTAATTGTCTGATGTAAGACTTTGCCAGGCCTGAGGGTATAAAGCTGCGACCCGACTGCCTCCAGAGCAGGACAGTCGGGCCTCCTCTCAGGAGTGCTGGAAAGGTTTCCCGGGGAGTGTATCCCTGTCACCTTGGTTTTGCCGGCCCCCTCTGCCGCCAAAGCGACGTCTTCCACCTCTGCCCCCCCCCTCTGCCTCTAGAGGGGGCATCATCCTGTGTGCCTGGGAAAGAGCCTTGGGGTTTTCGAAACCACATTTTTCCACCACGTTGCCCTTTGGGGTACGGTCTGGATGGGGTGGAAAAACGGACTCCGACAGCAGACAGAGTCTTTCCCTCTTGCTCACACCAGGTAAGGGTCTCCTTTACTTTTGGGCCAAAGAGAGTGGTACCGTCAAACGGGGCTTTAGTAAAGGAAGACTTGAAGGCTTCCGCAAAGGAACATAAGCGCATCCAGGATTGTCTACAAAGAGCAATCGCAGAAGCCGCAGCCCTACTCGATCCTTCGGCTGCATATGAAATGAGCCTCATGGACGAGTTCACAATAGATGTAAGGGTATTGAGTTGTGCTGTAACTTTCTCTGAGACAGCAGCATCTGTAGTACCCTGGAGGGTATCTCCCAACTCTTTGATTAGATCCCTCTGTAACTGTGTGAAATGGGTCAAATAGTTCAGGGATCGCATGGAAAAAGCCGCTGAACTAAAAATGCACTTCCCATACCTGTCCATAGTCCTAGAATCTCTGTTAGGCGGATGGACAGATGAGGAAGATTCAGACCTCTCCTTTTTAGTGGCCGCTGCCACCACCATAGCGTCCACTGGAACTCCCTTTGTGAGATAAGCCTTGTCTTGAGGGGCAGTAATATATTTATTAGGCTTTCTAGGGACTGGCTCCACTGTGTCAGGTGTCTCCCACGCCCTTCGAGCAATCAGTTCCATCAACTCATCGAAGGGCGGAGTGACCCAGGAGGAGGAAGGGCGAGCACCGAATGCCTTCAGCAAGACTGACTCATCCTCAGAAGGGGTAGGGCTTGCCAATCACCTCTCTGTTTTAGGATCTCCAGGATGTCAGAAAAGGAGACATCCTCTGAGGGTGATTTCGGGGACCCTTCTGACTCATCTAAGTCAGTGTCCGATGTCAAGGATTCTTGTGGAGAATCCAAGTGTCTCCTCTTACACAACCTTTTCCTCGGAACTTCCTCGGGGGGGGGCATCCGATGAAGCCTCCGAGGAAGAGGGGGCTCCCTCCGGGGGCAGCTGAGACACCGGTGCTCGACGCTTTGATGTAGCCGTGGGTGCAGAGGAGGATAACGGACCCTTATGGGAAGGAGAAGCTGTTTCTGCTGAAGTGGTTGTCTGAGTCGACAACACCTTCCTCATGAGGTCGAAGGCCCCGGGTCCCGAGTCGAGGAATCCCTCGGATCCGAAGAAAGCGGAGGAATCCCCGAGACGGGGACCGAGGGCATCGACCCCGAGGACGGAGCCGAGTCGATCCGAGCCGAGGCACCGAGAGGGAGAGTCGGAACCGAAACGTCGGTCCGACTCTCGGTCCCCGAACCAAGGATGGATCTTCGGCTCCGCGATTCCGGTAATGGGTCCGTCGGAGTCGAGGTGAACGGTGCCGACCGAGAGAAGGACGGTTCCGGCACCGAGGGCTCCATGATCATCAGATCAGCCTCTCCCGGCTCCGAAGACTGAATAGGCCTCGGAGGAGGAACAGATGGAGATAAGGGAAGGCCTTCGAGTCTCGACACCAACTGGGAAGAGACAGAGATGAGTTTGGACAAGGCCGTATTCTCCATTAATTTCTGCACCACGCGGTCTACATCAGTGTCGGAGAGGGGCCTAGAAGAACGCGTCGAAGGAATCGAAGACGGAGCCGACCTCAAGAGCACAGGAGGTGGAAGCTCCGTCACCGGTTCCAAGACTCGAGGCTCGGTAACAGACAAAAGTTCAACACTCGGCCCCGAGGTCTGTGGAACCGGTGAGCAAACTTTAAATGAAGAGCTCGGAGCCGATGACATGGGCTCCGACGTCTTCGACTCCTTCGAGGATTTAAATGTCTGGTCCGATGCATCCAGAGCCTCTTGGAATGCAGGCTTCAAAAGGCCTCTATCCATGAGTTTCCTGCGCCTATCTGTCATGACCCTTCCACTGAAAGAATGACAAATGGAGCAGTCTTCTTGCAGATGGAGAGGGCCAAGACAGTAGACGCAGGAATTATGGTTGTCTGTGACAGACATTTTCTGTCCACATTGGCACCGTTTGAAGCTTGACTTAGCTTTCTCAGACATGATAACAATAAAGTGAAATCCAGTAAGAGTAAACAGTACACAGTCTTGTACAGTAATAGCCAATAATAAAGTCAAATCCAGTAAATTCAGTCAAATCCGGTAGTTTGTCAAATCCAGTAGTTTTATAAGTTATATAAGTTTAGAGGGTGGGGTAGGCCCCGAGGGAACTAACTTATTATATAAGTATATAAAAAATATATACGTACTCGAAGAAAGCCCTCGACTCACTACACACACACACACAAAACTTTAAAGGTAAACTAGAAGAAAAATTATCTAAAAATGTTAGATAAACGTAATCTTATCTGTCAGGTGGTCCGAGCTCATCAAAAATTATGCGAACGTTGCAGCGGCAAACTAGATCTGAGGTAAAGGCAGAGGGGAATTGTGGGAGATAGGTTGGTCTCGAGCTTCTTCTCGATGCAGAGCTTTGCCAAGTGGCCGACACGGAGCCGAGGATCGGCTCCGAACCCAGGTGTAAGAACAAACTGCGAGATTGAACACTCTCACATTATACATTTAACAATTACACATATATTTGTTGATTACACTACATTCATATGAAAGTAGAGGCAACTATTACAGTATAAAAGATAATTAGAAGATGTTGAATATCAAGCATTTGAAGAGATGCATTAGTAGGTTTATCAGATAGATAAAATCATGTGATTAGTGCTTAGAAATTCAGAGACTGAGGTGAGAAAAAAACTAGTTTGGGCAGACAATGTATTGCAGTTAAGAAGTGGGGTGTAAAGCAGGTTGAGACAGTTGAGTATATGGCTATCATGTCTGTAGTATACATGTGTGGGTGGTAAGCAATAGTGTTTTTGGTAGGGATGTGTTTTGGGGTATCTACAGGGAGACACAAAAATTGGCATAAGAAACTAGACACCATCAACAGGAAAAAAGGACCGAAGCACTGTCTGTAATGACATGTAGGATCCTACATCTCCTGCCTGCAAGCATGAGCAGCTCATATTTACTAAGATGATAACTTTGGAAATCTAAAATATACACTAACAACAAACTAATAAGTAAGGCCCAATAACCTATGTCATCTGAGCAAGGAAGCGTTATTTCAGTGCAGTTTCAAAATTTAATTGTGTGACACTTTTTCCATACAAAAACAAAGACAGAAGGTTCACTGATGTTTATACAACTGAAACATTTAACAAAATGTGCACTCATATCCTGTACAATGCTCTTACATTTGCCATTATCCTGAAATATTATT
Organism: Protopterus annectens; assembly: GCF_019279795.1. Lineage (NCBI taxonomy): Eukaryota > Metazoa > Chordata > Ceratodontiformes > Protopteridae > Protopterus > Protopterus annectens. The sequence goes on from NC_056739.1 coordinate 592,407,483, forward strand.
ACACAAACTAGGGGAAAACACATAAACTATTATTTTCTTCTCTCAATGCTCTACATGCTATACTCAAAAGTGATGATCTGTTAGCTGTCAGTGTAGAATCATAAGCAACCCACAAAGTATAAGGACATTTTTTTAGCAAAATATATTGTAGGTCAGATAACTGTATAAATACCTTACCAAGGTAATACCTCAGTGCACCTTCTACAACCAAGTTAATACAGCTGCCAGGTAAGACATCATGGAACTGGTTCAGAAGGAGCAACCTATATTTGGGATTCAACAAATGCAACACATTCAAAAATTAGAGCATAGATTGTTTCTTTTTTCAAAACACATAATGAGATTTGTTGCAATAGACAAAGGATCATGACTCTTTAAAAAAAAAATTACTTCCTCCACAAAACCTTCAGCATAAAATAAAATAAAATTACCCATCCCTTAACATAGTATTTCAGCATTGAAAGCAGCATTGCCAAGAACATTTTCCAAATATTTCTACTGTATTCCAAAATGCCCACCCCTACAGCACTTACAATATTTCTGAACTTGCTGTACGCATAGCACACATACTGTTCACTTTTCTCTATTAGTTCTTATCTGATGTTTCCAAGAGGGTCTCCCTTCTGCAAAGAGAAGAAAGCCTTAACATGTGTACTGCATCCAGAACAGAAAGCAAGAAATGGAGTTGTTGGAAAGGAATACTGGTTAGCCAGAAGCTGTCTTTCGTACAGACAGACTTGTGCTCACTACCTTATTACCACATTGATGTGGCATGCAGTAGACATGAGCAAGTGTATTTATGGGTCCCACATCCCATGTCCTTAAAGCGTTCCTTGAACATTTGTACATGCATGGCGAAACTTGGTAGCTTAAGTTGCATTTAAACAAAAAACATCTTTATTAAATGTTCATGTATGTCATAGGAAATCTTACATTTACATAAATGAAAATAAACCATAACGACACAATCTCAGTTGCAAACATTATACCTTACAAACCGTGACAGCACAACTGTAGCTGTAAACATTTCACATTATTTTTAATATATCCAGTCAATGTCAGTCAACCATTACACAGCTCATTCAAATCCTACCTTCTTTTAAACCTCATTTCTCCTCTGCATGCACTGATCCCACATTTCCCATTTTTTCTTATGTAATTTGCTCCTATTCTTTTCCAAAGATCCCAGTTCCAGTTGTTTTATCTCTGTTACTATCTTCATTACTTCTAGTAAAGTGGTTTAGACTTGGATTTCCATTTTCTAGTAATTGCTTTTTAGGCAGCCATTATAATTAGACTCAGCAAGGCCTTATTGTGTCTATGCAATTCTAATTCTGTATCATAGCTCAAAAAAAGAAGTTATGTACTTACATAACGTTCCATGTGAGTTGTTCATCTTGTCTTCATTCTTACACATGGGTTCAGAGCCGATCCATCGGCTCTGAGTCGGCCGCTTTCACAAGCTCAAGATCTCAGTCCCTATCCCATGATGCTCTATATCCTACCTCAGACTTAGTTTGCTGATCCCAGCTTGTAACAGATATAACCCATAACAGGTACTCCAGCTGGAGTAAGAAGTCACATAACAAGACTCACCAGACCACAAGTCTTACTCGTTCTTCGAGAACCTGGAGGGGAAAGGCAGGTGGGAATGTCAGAATGAAGGCGAGATGAACAACTCACATGGAACGTTATGGTAAGTACATAGCTTCTTTATGTGAAGTTGTTCAACCTCACCGTTCATTCTTACATGAGTAGCGTTCCAAGCACCCTAATCCTGGGTGGCTCACGGGAGTATATTCCTGAGGACAGTGGAACCAAAGGAAGCCCTGTCTACCTTGTAATGAGTAATAAAGGTATGCGGCTTAGACCAAGTGGCAGCTGCACATAATAGTGTCCAAAGGCAATCGAGCCACATAAGCTGAAGAAGTGGAAACAGCCCTAGTAGAATGAGCTTTCACACCATGCTCTAATAGTTGGTTCGCTGAGGAGTATGTAAATTTAATGCAGTCAGTTAACCATTTGGAAAGGGTAACTTTAGACACTGCTAGCCCTTTCTATGTGTCAGCATGAGAAACAAAGAGTTGTTCAGATTTCCTAGATTCCTTTGTTCAGTCCAAACAGAATCTCAGTTGTCTGTGAACATCAAGCTTATGCAACATATACTCCAACTTGTCAGAATGGTTACTGAAAAAGGTTGGAAGTTCAACAGTTTGATTCAGGTTAGTCTCGGAACACACCTTTGGAAGGAAGGAAGGATTAGTCCTCAGTGACACACTGTTGGGATGAAACACCAAATATGGGGGTTTGATAGATAGGGCTTGAAGTTTAGACACTCTATGTGCTGAGGTAATGGCTACCAAGAAAATTGTTTTCCAAGAGAGAAATTTTAAATGGCAGGATGATGAAGGCTCAAAGGGAGGGAGAATAATACATGACAGCACAAAATTTAGATTCCAGGGTGTAAAAGGTTGTCTAACAGGCGGTCTAAGATGAATGGTACCCTTTAAGAAGGCCCTACATAGTCTGTGAGACATTAGGTTAGAACCTTCAGATCCGAGGTGGAAATTCAAAATTGCAGCCAAGTGAACTCTTATAGTGGCAGCTGCAGCACCTTCATGAAAAAGCTTAGACGGAAATTCCAGAATACTAGCAATTGGGGCAACGTAAGGATCAATATTATTCTGGGGAGGCCCAAAAGACAAATCGCTTCAATTTGCTGGCATACATCTTTCTAGTGGAAGCTTTATGCGAAGATACCAGAATATGCTGTACCTCCAAGGAAAAGTCGTGTGACCTGGCTAGGTTGGGAATCGGAGCAGCCAAGCTGTCAGTCTGAGGGGATGAAGGGCCCCTGACTAATGTGTCAGCAGATCTGGAACTGGGTCCAGAATCCAAGGTTCCTCTAGTTGACAGAGTCGAAAGAAGGGAAACCAAACCTGTCGAGGCCAAAAAGGGGTTATTAAGATTACAGTCCTTCCCAGGGCTTTGGCTTTCTGTAAGAATTTCAGAATTGGGGGAGTTGGTGGAAAGACATATAGGAGTCCCGGGGGCCAATCGTGTACGATCAAGTCCCTTGGGCTTGTCCCCTGAAGGGGGATTCTGGGCAAAGTAGCTTCTTCATTTGGCATTCACAGGGGATGCAAACAGGTCGGAGCAAGGCTGGCCCCATCTGCGGAAAATCATCTCTGCAACCTTGTCTTTGAGAGACCCCTCGTGTGGCAACAGAATGGCTCTGCTTAGTTTGTCCACGATCACTTTGGATTTCCTCGGGATATGTGTTGCTATCAGAAAGCGCCCGGTAGATACCGCCTACTGCCAAATTCTCAAGGCCTCTCAACATAAGGGGTAAGACTTGGTTTCCCTTTGCTTGTTGATGTACCAGACCCACAGACATGTTGTCTGTCTGGATCACAATCATCCCTAAAGGAAGAGTGTCGTGGTAGTGCTGCAACGCCAAAAGTACCGCTCTCAGCTCCAGGACATTGATGTGCAACTGTGACTCTGTTTTTGACCAGGTGCCTTGGACTGTTCTTCCCTGAAACCCCCCCCATGCTATCACAGAAGCATCCGTGGTCACCGTGGCTGACAGCGGGGAAGAAATAAATGGGCGGCCTACTGTTACCTGGTGGCTGGTCAACCAGCAATGAAGATCCTTCTTGCAAGTGTCTGTAATCATTATCAAGAATGAAATCAGAAGTTGTTGATAAGATCACTGGGTAAAGAGCAACAATTGAAGTATTCTCATGTGCATACGCCCCAGAGGAACTGCTATGAGCGTTGCTGCCATGGTACCTAGTAGTTTCAACACTTGAGAGGCTGGTACTTTTTTTCTCATCAGAATGTCTTATACCTGGTTTTGAAGAGTGGCTATTCTATCCAGTGGCAATTTTACCATGGCGGTGGTGGTGTCTAATTCTGCTCCAATAAAGGAGATACGCTGCGATGGCGTCAACACAAACTTGTCGAAATGTATAGTTATCCCTAACTGAGAGCACAGATTGAGAGTGTGATCCCTGGACAGAATTAGTTGATGCCTGGAGGCAGCAGTAAGGAACCAGTCGTCCAGATACGGAAACAGTCGGAATCCTAGACGCCACAGGTGAGCCGTAACCACTGCCATGCATTTGGTAAACACTCTGGGGGCTGTTGTGAGGCCAAAGGGCAGTGCTTGGAATTGGTAGTGACTGGCTCCCTGCCAGAAACGCAAGTGATCTCTGGATGGTCTGGCCATTTTGATATGATAGTACACATCCTTGAGATCTATAGAGCACATCCAATCACCCATTCCTAGGAATGGAAGGATCGATTGAAGCATGACCATCCGGAACTACTTCTTTACGAAGGTGTTGAGTCTGCTGAGGTCCAAGATGGGCCTCCAGTCCCATTTTCTTTTGAACTAAAAAGAATATGGAGTAAGTTCCGGAGCCTATCTGGTCTGCTGGGACTGGCTGGATGACTCTTTTCCTGCAGCCTCTGGATTTCTATGGCTGCTTGATCCCTGAGACTGGGTGGAATGTCTGGGATTTTCTTCTGAACAGGTGGGGGTTCTGAAAATGGGATGATGTAACCTCTGGTAACAATTCTTTGCACCCAAGAATCTTTTGTAATTCCTAGCCAGGCATCCGGATACAAAGACAAGCGACCCCCGACTGCCTCCAGAGTAGGATAGTCGGGCCTTCTTTCAGGAGCGCTGGTAGGGCTTACCAAAGAACTGATCCCTGTCACCCTGGTTTTGCAGACCCCCTCTGCCGCCGGGGCATCTTCCATTATTACCCCCTCCTCTGCCCCTGGAGGGGGGTTCACTACGTGTGTTCTGGAAAGCTCCTTGGGATTTCCGGAACCACATTTTTCCATCTTTCTGCCCTTTGGGGTATGGTCTAGTAAGGGTGGAAAAATGGACTCCTACGGCATATAGAGTCTTTCCATCTTGCTCACTCCCAGTGAGAGTCTCCTTGACTTTCGTCTCGAAAAGAGACAAGCCATCGAATGGGGTGTTAACGAAAGAAAACGTGAAGGCTGCCGCAAAGGAGCATAAGCGCATCCAGGAATGTCTCCGAAGAGCTATTGCTGAACCCGCTGCCTGACTCGAACTATTGACCGCATGGATGAATTAACTATGGAATTAGGGGTATTAAGCTGGGCTGTCACCTTCTCAGAGACACCTCCATCCATACTACCCTGCAGAATATCTCCATGCTCTTTTAGGAGCTCTCTTTAAAGACAGGTAAGACAGGTAAAATGAGTCAAGTAGTTCAGCGATCGCATAGCAAAAGTTGCAGAACTAAAGATGCATTTCCCGTACCTGTCCATAGTCCTGGAATCTCTATTAGGAGGATGGCAGTAGAAGAGGTTTCAGACATCTCTTTCTTTTCCTGTACCACTCACATACTTCTCTGACACTCCTGACTTCCTCATACAATACCACAACTCCTTTCTAAGCACGCTGTCATATGCTTTCTCTAAGTCTACAAAAACACAATGCAACTCCTTCTGACATTCTCTGTACCTGTACTTCTCCATCAACATTCTCAGAGCAAACATCACATCTGTAGTGCTCCTTCCCGGCATGAAACCATACTGCTGATCACTAATCATCACATCCCTTCTTAAGCTAGCTTCCACTGCTATTTCCCATACCTTCATGCTGTGACTGATCAATTTTAATCCCTCTTGTAGTTACTACACTGCACATCACCCTTATTCTTAAAAATCGGTACCAAAACACTTTCTCCATTCCTCAGGCATCCTCTCACTTTCCAAGATTTCATTAAACAATCTAGTTAAAAACTCCACTGCCATTTCACCTAAACACCTCCATGCTTCCACAGGTATGTCATCTAGACCAACAACCTTTCCATTCTTCATCCTCTTCATAGCTATCCTTACTTCCTCCTTGCTAATCCATTGCACTTCATTATTCACTACCCCCATATCATCCAACCTTCTCTCCCTCTCATTCTCTTCATTCATCAACCCCTCAAAGTACTCTTTCCATCTCCTCGCTTGTGAGTATGTTTCCCTCATTATCCTTTATCATCTTTACCTGCTGCACATCTTTCCTAGCTCTTCTTTTTCAATGGTTCTAAATATAATGCCAACAAAGAGGATATAGGATACTCCTGCCTAATTCCAATGCTCAAGCAGAGATTATCACAGAGGACCCCACCCACTTTAATTTTCACTTCTGATCCTTCATGTATCCTCCTAATCAACCTTATAATTTTAGCAAGGAATGCAAATTCTTCCATTGCTTTGCTCAAAATCTCAGCTTACTCTGTCAAATGCTTTCTCTGCATCAAGAAATATCAAAAACAGCACCTTTTTCTTACATTCTGCTTCCTTCTAGATCATCACTGTTCTGTTAATGTTGTCAAATGTATGCCTCCCCTCCACAAAACCACACTGATCCACATCTATTAATTTTGGCATCACTTTTGTCATTCTTTTAGCCATTATTGACAAACACTTTATAATCATGATTTCGTATTGAAATGGGCCAGTAGGAAGCTGGATCGGATGGGTCTTTACCCTCTTTAGGTTTTATAGCTATTACCATTTTCTTACAGGATGTTGGTACTTCTCCTCTTAAAATACTGTTAAACAAAACCTTCCAGATCTTTTCTTTATCACTTTTTTCCCTCCTAGCTTCCAAACATCCACAGAAATACCATCTATTTCTGGAGACTTTCCTGTAGATTGTTTTATATTATATATATATATATATATATATATATATATATATATATATATATATATATATATATCACCATTTTTATCTCATCACCTCCTATCCTGTTAGTAATTGAACCTCCTCTACCTCTAACCTTGGCATATTTAATTCTTCCATAAACATTTCCATTTGTACCTTTTCTTGATTTCCATATTTCTCTGCTTTATACAGACTTTCATAGAATTTTCAAAATATGTCTAATACTTCTACAGGATCCCTTGTTATCATCCTTGTTATAGGCTCCCTAAGCTTGGTGACAACCCCTTTACTTTCTGTTGCCTGACTCTTTGTGCTAAAATTTTTTGCACTCGAGTTATTAAAAAACAGTTGATTAACACCAGTCATTTTAAACTCATGCATATTATCCAGCTAATTCCTTATTTTCTGTTTAGCATTCTGCAGTTGCTCTTCTTGTTCTGTGAGATTCCCCCTATTTTGCAATACTTTAACATTTGTCAGTCCATGTAAGTAATTCTTGTTACTTCTTAACCATATCTCCCTTTCTTTTATTTCCACCCTATTTTTAAATTCCACTTTAATTTTGTCCCACTCCCTAGCTGTACTTTCAGAAGAAATTTCTATCTTCCCTAATATCTCCTGAATAATTTCCAATGCCCATTCCTTAAACTCCTCTCTTTTCAACAAATAGGTTGGAACATACCTGCCAACTGTCCAGATTTTTGCAGAATGTCCAGACTTTTACCTCATATTTTTGGTCTGTTCCTCATTAAATTTTTGGTTTTCTGAATTTTTGTGGCAAATCAGTGAGAATTAAATTCACTATATAATGACAGGCATTTGAGTTTCAGACTTCATACTATCCAGAAAACGCATGGTAACACAAGACCTTTAATTCTAACAATTTTGGGAATAACATGTAAATTCATTCCTAACTCCAAGTACTGAATTCACATCTTCTATGCCAAATATTTTCATAAATTTCTTTAAAAATCTACCCTCCTTTGTTAGAGTTTACCTTCTGGGACTCTCAGACACTTCTTCACTGTTGCAAATGACATTCCAACCCCCACCTATAAGTAATATTCCTTGCTGAAAACTGATTATTTTTCCCAGAATTTTCTTAAAGTTCCATTATAGCAGTTTTCGGTGGAATGTAAATACATGCCAGTGCAAACCTTCTCCCTTACCAGTAGCCCCTTAGTACTACAAATCTGCCATTATTATCTTTATATTTTCTTCTGTTAATATTAGTCTCTTTTGTAATTAATATAAGTACCCCTCTCTTCCTTTGCCCCAGGTATTCTGCTGAATAACCATCCTGAAAAACCTCTCTTTATCAAATTCACATGTTCAGTTCTTTCCAAGTGTGTCTCCTGGAGTATAGCTATTTGTACTCTACATTTTTAATATACTTCACTACTCTTTCTTTTTTGTATTTTTCTGTGAGATCATTAATGTTTAAAGACATTATAGAAAGAATCATATTTTTGTGTGATTATTATTCCCACTATTTATATATAACAGTTTTTTGTTACATGCATGCACTATTTGGCAGGTTAATCTTTTATACAACTGTTTCTTATCATCGCCATTTTTATTAAACCCTCCTCAAACAAAAATACACACACACACACACACACACACACACACACACACACACACACACAAAAAACCCCCCAAAATGTATTAACGTAATAATAACACACAAAACTATGTACATCAGAACAAATGTTATACACTGATAACCACACCCACTGGCTAGAGACAATCAAAAAGAAAGGTCATTCATGCATCACCAATGATCTCCATACCTCTTGCAAACAATCCTCCCTTACTCAGTATGCTGATGATTCTACTCTCATCTCAATTTCTAACAATATCTCTGACCTCCATGCTCTCACCCAGACTTCTTTCCCATCCATTGAAAAGTGGATCTCTGATAATCAGCTCATCTTAAATAAAAAATAAAAAAAACTAAACTGCTGTTTCTCCCACATTCTCTCTCTCAACGCAAATCAACCTTTGTCATCACATCCTCTGACACAACCACCATTAAACCTGATCTCCACACTAAGCTCTTAGGTACCATCATAGATGATGAACTTAAATTTAACTTGAGTATCCTCCAAAGTATTTAAAAAAAAAAAACACCAAAAACTTGGTCTACTATACCGAAATCGAAATATCGTACCTCTAACTCTAGACTCTCCCTGGCTCAGGCTCTCCTTCTCCCCTTCCTTCTCTATGCCGCTCCAGTCCTTACTAACTTGCAATCTGCAGTCTTGACTAAACTCCAACAAACATACCATAACATTACTAGATTTGTCACTAACCCACCACACAACTCTCACCACTGTCTTGCACTCAACTCCCTTCTATGGCTGGAACTCCCCCAACAAATCCTACTACCACAATTTCAAATCACATACTCAACACTATATAAACCATCTTCCTGCCCTTTTCTCTCCTCCCTTGTTTCATATTACAATCCCACTCGTCCCCTCTGTACTTCCAGTCGGCAACTCCTCAATATTTATAAACCTAACAAAAAACAATGGAAAATTACTGTATAAATGCTCTGTAGCCCAAGCCTGGAGCAAACGCTCCCTAGCCATAAGATCCATCCCCCACCTTAATCACTTCAAAAAGGAACTTAAACTACTCCTATTTAACTCAAAGTCCTGCTCCTGTCATGACCCTACGTAATTCTTCTCTCCCTAAAGCACTACCACTATTTATTACACAGTCACCTCACTCCATTATTTCCTGTTCTTCCTTCTTAACACATAGTTTTACTACTCTTTATACCCAGATGCTTAACCACTATATCATGTGTAAATATACTACTTTAAATGTCTTCTCTGTACTTGTATTGTAGCTGGGTATTGATTTTTTTCTTTTTGCTTTAGGTACTATATTTTCTATTTGCTTTATGTACTTCATAAGACTTCTAAGATTTGTGCTGTACTTATAAATATGCTCAGGAGCGGCCTTAGGTCAACTGGTGCCCTAGGCAAAAGGGCTCCATGGTACCCCCCTCCCACCAAACTACCCGGTGCCCCCATCCTAGTCTACCTACAACAAATAAATACTGGACAAGTGCCCCTGCTAGAGCGGCGCCCTAGGCAGACACCTAGTTGACCTATGCCTAAGGCCGGCTATGAATATGCTTAAATATACAAAAAATATCTTCTCTGTACTTGTATTATAGCTGTGTAGTGATTTTTCTACTCGCTTTATTTACTATAGTTTCGCTATTTGCTGTTTTTAGTACATAAGACCTCTAAGATTGTGTTGTACTTCAAATACGCTTATCATACTGTATTCCTATGTATTAAAGCTTTTCTCCTCAGGTCTCCACTGAAAATGGGCCACTGGCTCAGTTGGACCAACCCGGTTAACAAATGTCAAATAAAATAAAATAAATTTATTTTTAACATTTTTTCACTGTATTTCCATCTTAGCAATTATAACTATGGTTTTCATCCTACTTAGCTGTTCATTTGTAGATTTATACACATGTTCATTAATATTATGATATTTTTTTTACACACAAGCCTGATGAAGTATTTATTTGATACAAAAGTGATATGTGTTAAGTGTTTCAGTTTATAAGTATTAATATTTATTCGGATAGATGTCTAGTGGTAGATCTTTTCGTTAGCCATTTTGTTAGTGAGTTAATTTCTTAATAACGTTTGGCTTAGTAGGTCAGCTTTAATAAGCTGTTCTTATATATTTTAATTTGTCACTAGCTTTTTAGTTTCAGTTCTAAGACAGCACAGTCTCAGTTTACACTATGGTGTTAAAGGGGAAAGGGGGACTTATTTAAAGGAATGAGTCTAATACTTTTATTGCTGTTAACAGAACCACCCTCTGTAACCACTCCCTTGCTCCAAATAACCTGATTATATACAGTGCAATGAAAAAGTATTTGCCCCTTCCTGATTTCTTATTTTTTTGCATGTTTGTCACACACAAATGTTTCAGATCATCAAACAAATTTAAATATTATAACTAAAAACAAAACAGCACCAAAGCATGACTACTTTTTTTTTTAATTAAATGTGCATTTTTATTCGTTAGTTTGTATTGTTAATTGAAAGTGTTTGTAATATATATTCTACTTGATCTTTGTGGTACAATGTCTGAAGAAGCACATTTATTGTGTGAAAGTGCTTACCTTATATTAATATCATTAAAACTGTTTTTTATGGTTATAGTCATGCTTTGGTGCTGTTTTGTTTTTAGTCATATTACGTTCTGGTCAATCAGCTCCATTAATTCCAGAGGGACTACTGACTTTTTTGTCTATACATTTAAATATTAGACAAAGATAACCGAAGTAAACACAAAATGCAGTTTTTAAGTGATGATTTTATTTATTAAGGAAAAAAAATTATTCAAACCTACATGGTCCTATGTGAAAAAGTAATTGCCCCCTTTGTTAAATCATGAAGTAACTGTGGTTAATCACAGTTTTGGGAAAGCGGAGTTCAATTTCACTAGCCACACCAAGGCCTGATTACTGCCAGACCTGTTGAATCAAGAGATCACTTAAATAGAACCTGTCAGACAAAGTTAAGTAGGACAAAAGATCCCAAAAAGGAAGACATCATGCCGCGATCTAAAGAAATTCCGGAACAGATGAGAAACAAAGTAACTGACATCTATCAGTCTGGAAAAGGTTACAAAGCCATTTCTAAAACTTTGGGACTCCAGCGAACCACAGTGAGAGCCATTATCCACAACTGGGGAAAACATGGAACAGTGGAGAACCTTCCCAGGAGTGGCTGGCCTACAAAAATTACTCCAAGAGTGCAGCGACGACTCATCCAAGAGGTCACAAAAGAATCCAGAACAACACCTAGAGAACTGCAGGCCTAACTTGCCTCAGTTAAGGTCACTGTTCATGACTCAACCATAAGAAAGAGACTGGGAAAAAATGGCATGCATGGCAGAGTTCCAAGGCAAAAACCACTACTGACCAAAAAAAACATAAAGTCTTGTCTCGCTTTTGTCAAAAAACATCTTGATGATCCCCAAGACTTTTGGGAAAATATTTTGTGGACTGACAAAACAAAGGCTGAACTTTTTGGGAGCTGTGCGTCCCATTACATCTGGTGTAAAAGTAACACAGCATTTCAGAAAAAGAACATCATGCCAACAGTCAAACATGGTGGTGGTAGTGTGATGGTCTGGGGCTGCTTTGCTGCTTCTAGACCGGGATGACTTGCTGTGATTGATGGAACTATGAATTCTGCTTTCTACCAAAAAATCCTGAAGGAGAATATCTGGCCATCAGTTCGTGACCTCAAGCTGAAGTGCATTTGGATTCTGCAGCAGGACAATGATCCAAAATAAGAAGTTATGTTCTTACCATAACGTTCCATGTGAATTGTTCATCTCGCCTTTGTTCTTACACACGGGTTCTGAGCCGATCCTCGGCTCCGAGTCGGCCGCATCACCAGCTCCGCATCTTCGAGAAAGCTCGAGGCACAGTAATATCCCATGATCTTCAGGTGCTAACCCTCAGATCCAGTTTGCTATACCAGAAGAATCTCTCTAGAAACTGTGTCCTAAACACTTTTCAGTTGAACCCGTTCTCCCAGACCGCAGGACGGGGGATGGAGGGGGGGGGGGATGTAAGAACAAAGGCGAGATGAACAATTCACATGGATCGTTATGGTAAGAACATAACTTCTTAATGTGAAATTGTTCAATCTCGCCATTTGTTCTTACACATGGTTAGCGTCCCTAGCTCCTTTTTCCTGGGTGGCTCAAGGGAGAACATTCCTGAGTACAGTGGAACCAAACGTCGCCCTGTCCCTGGAGTTTTTGTCTAGTTTATAGTGGGCGATAAATGTATGTGGTTTTGCTCAAGTTGCCGCTGCACAAATGGTATCTAAAGGCAAGCGAGCGGTACGGGCTAAAGAGGTAGCGATCGCCCTTGTAGAATGAGCTCTGGGTTTGAAAGGGAGTTGTTGTTTCGATTCAGCATATACAAAATTTATGCAGTCTGAGAGCCATTTGGATAAGGTAACCTTTCCTTTGGTCAGCATATGAGACAAATAGCTGGTCTGACTTTCTGTACTCTTTTGTCCTGTGTAAGTAAAATCTCAGCTGCCTGTGGACGTCCAATTTGTGCAGCGTATATTCTAACTTATTGGAGTGTTTTTTGAGGAAGGTAGGTAGTTCAATAGATTGACTGATGTTTTGAATGGAACAAACCTTCGGAAGGAAGGACGGATTGGTGCGCAGGGTTACTCTGTCTGGGTGAAAAATCATGTATGGGGGTCGGATAGATAGAGCCTGCAACTCTGAAACTCTCCTGGCGGAAGTGATGGCAACCAGAAAGAGCATTTTCCATGAAATAAATTTTAATGGGGTTGTGGCGGCTGGTTCGAATGGGGGCAACATGAGTTGTGACAGCATGTGATTAAGATTCCAAGGGGCTACTGGATTATGAAAGGGGGGACGGAGGAGAAAGGTACCTTTCATAAAAGCTTTGCAAAGCCTGTGGGACATAAGAGAACTATCTCCCCGACCAACATGAAAATTGGATATAGCCCCCAGTTGTACCCTTATTGTGAAAGTTGATGCACCTTCTTGAAAAAGTGTGGTAAGGAAATCTAGTATCTTGTGTACTGGAGCCCCGAATGGATCTATACCTTGTTTGGAGGCCCAGTACGCAAAACGGTTCCATTTGCTGTTGTACAATTTCCTTGTAGATAGTTTGTGAGAAGATACAATAATGTGTTGTACTGCAGGGGATAGTAACTCTGACCTGGCTAAGATAGGAAGCGGAGCAGCCAAGCTGTCAGTTTGAGGGACTTGAGGAAGGTGTGAGGAACTCCCGACAAATGTGTCAACAGGTCTGGCTCCGGGTCCAGAATCCATGGTTCCTCCACTTGATGGGATTGAAGGAAGGGAAACCAGATTTGTCGAGGCCAGAATGGGGCTATCAGTATTATGGTCCTCTCCAGACGTTTGGCTTTTTGCAAGAATCTGGGAATTAGTGGAACAGGAGGAAAGGCGTAAAGGAGACCCGGGGGCCAATCGTGTACTAGTGCGTCCCTGGGGACACCCCCCGGAGGGGGTAACAGGGCAAAGTAGCTTCTGCATTTGGCATTCAATGGGGATGCAAACAGGTCGCAGCAAGGCTGGCCCCATCTGCGGAAAATCTCTTCCGCCACTTGAGATTTGAGGGACCACTCGTGAGGGAATAGGATGGCTCTGCTCAGCCTGTCCGCGATTACGTTGGATGTCCCCGGGATGTGCGTTGCTATCAGAAAGCGTCTGGTGGATTTCGCCCATTGCCAAATTCTGAGGGCCTCTCTGCATAACGGGTAAGACCTGGTCCCCCCTTGCTTATTTATGTACCAGACTACTGACATGTTGTCTGTCTGAACTGTCACTGTTCCCTGAGGTAAGGACTTATGAAAGTGTTGCAACACTAGAAACACCGCCCTCAGCTCTAGGACATTGATGTGCAGGTTGTAGTCCAAGTTGGACCATTGACCTTGGACTGTTTGTCCCTGAAACCCCCCCCCCCATCAGGGAAGTGTCCGTGGTTAGAGTTGCTACCGGACTGGGTAACACAAACGGTCGTCCTAGTGTTAGATCTTGACTGTGTATCCACCACAAGAGATCCTTTTTGCAAGAGTTCGTGATCAATATCTCGTGAGATAGTGGAAGCTGTCGGTAAGACCACTGAGCGAATAGCATCCACTGAAGAATCCTCATATGCATCCTGCCTAAGGGGACTACGATAAGGGAGGCTGCCATCAAGCCTAGTACTCTTAATATTTGTCACGCAGGAAAACTCTCTTGCTTTGGAGAAGGACCGAAGTTTGATGTCTGAGGTCTGACACCCTTGGTGGGGGGAGAGTAACTCGAGCCAGGGAAGTGTCTAGCTGTGCTCTTATAAATAAGATACGCTGTGATGGCGATAAGACAGACTTTCCAAAATTCACCGTTATGCCTAGAGAGGAGCAGAGGTTGATGATGTAATCCCTGGCTCGGAGAAGACGATACTCGGTGGTGGCGGATAGGAGCCAGTCGTCTAGATAAGGAAACACCCGGAATCCCCTTCGTCTCAGGTGAGACGCTACTACTGCCATGCATTTGGTGAACACCCTGGGGGCTGAGGTGAGACCAAAGGGCAGAGCGCGAAACTGAAAATGACCGGCTCCCAGCCGGAAGCGCAGATGATCTCTGGATGCCCTGGCCATCTTGATATTGTAGTACGCATCTTTGAGATCTATAGAGCACATCCAGTCGCCCTCCTGCAGAAAAGGAAGGATTGACTGTAGCGTGACTATCCGGAACTTTTCCTTTTTCACAAAGGCATTTAGTTTGCTGAGGTCCAAAATTGGCCTCCAGTCCCCTGTTTTCTTTGGAACTAAAAAGAACCTTGAGTAAGTTCCGGATCCTATTTGGTCCGCCGAGACTGGTTGGATGACTGTTTTCGAGCAACCTTCTTATCTCCACGGTTGCCTGGTCTCGCAGACTGGGTGGAACGTCTGGGAGATTTTTGGGGTTGGGTGGCATTCTGATGAATGGAATGTTGTAGCCTCTGGTAACTATGCTTTTTACCCAGGAATCTGATGTAAGATTTAGCCAGGCCTCTGGGTATAGCGCCAAGCGACACTCGACTGCCTCCAGAGTAGGACAGTCGGGCCTGCACTCAGGAGTGCTGGAAGGACTTCCCAGAGAAGGTATCTCTGTCGCCCTGATTTTGCGAACCCCCTCTGCCAGCTGGGCGGCGTCTGCCATTTCTTCCCCCTCCTCTGCCTCTGGAGGGGGGGCCTCACTTTGGGTGGGCTGAAAAGATCCCCGAGTCTTTCGGAACCACATTTTTCCACCGCGTTGCCCTTTGGGGTAGGGTCTAGATGGGGTGGAAAAACAGACCCCTACGGCAGACAGGGTCTTCCCTTCTTGCTCACACCTCGTGAGAGTCTCCTTTACTTTGGGCCCAAACAAGGAGGCACTATCAAAGGGGGCGTTGGCAAAGGAAGACTTGAAGGCTTCCGCAAAGGAGCATAAGCGCAACCAGGATTGCCTCCTTAGGGCGATCGCTGAAGCTGCCGCTCTACTCGACCCTTCGGCTGCGTACGAAATCAGCCTCATGGACGAGTTCACTATAGAATTTAGGGTGTTAAGTTGCGCTGTCACTTTCTTGGCGACAGCAGCATCTGTGTTTCCCTGGAGAGTATCTCCCAGTTCCTTAATGAGATCTCTCTGTAAACGCATGAAATGTGTAAGGCAGTTGAGCAATTGGATGGAAAAAGTCGCAGAACTAAATATGCTTCCCATACCTGTCCATCGTCCTGGAATCCTTATTAGGGGGATGGACAGAGGAAGATGATTCAGACATCTCCTTACTAGTGGCCGCCACCACCATAGTATCCACAGGAACTCCTTTTGTAAGGTAAGATTTGTCTTGGGGGGCCGTCATGTATTTGTTTGGCTTGCGGGGGACTGGTTCCACTGTATCGGGCGTTTCCCAAGCCCTCCGGGCTATTAGATCCATGAGTTCGTCAAATGGCGGGGTCACCCAGGAGGTAGAAGGTTGAGCCCCAAATGCCTTCAGCAAGACCGATTCATCCACAGAAGGGGTAAAGGTATGCCAGCCTCCCCTCTGTTTCAAAATGTCCGCAAACGAGACATCTTCAGAGGGAGACTGTGGGGACCCTTCTGCTTCATCCAAATCGGTATCAGATGTGAGAGATTCCTGGGGGGAATCAATGTGCCTCCTCTTGCACAATCGTTTCCTCGGAACATCCTCAGCGGGGGCTGTCTGAGGCATTGGGTCTCGACACTTGGTAGGGACCGAAGGCACAGAAGCAGAACGCGGGCCTTTCGGGGAAGGAGAAGAAGAGACTGATGATGTATGTGTCTGATCAGACAAGACCTTCCTCATGATGTCGAAGGCACCGGTGCCCCGATCCGAAGATGGTGGTCGTTTCTCCAGAATCGGAACCACGGGCTCCGACACAGAGGACGGATCCGAACTGATCTGACCCGAGGCACCGAGGGGAAGAGTCGGAACCGACATCTCGGTTCTACTGTCCCCCCCCGGAACCCAGGAAAGATCTTCGGCTCCGAGACTCTCTGGCTGGTTCCGAAGGGGTCGAGGTCAACGGGGCCGATAGCGCTACTGGAGGCTTCGGCACCAAAGGCTTTACGATCATCGGTTCTTCGACTCCTAGCTCCGATGACTCGATAGGTCTCGAAGGAGGAAGTGTCGAAGGGACAGGAATAGTCTCGAGTTTCGAAACCAGCTGGGACGAAACCTCGATTAATTTGGACAGAGCCGAGTTCTCCATTAGCTTCTGTACCACTCGATCCACATCGGAGTCGGAAAGCGGCCTCAAAGAATGGGTCGAAGGGGCCAAAGCCATCACCGAGCGAAGGATAGAAGGCGGTGGTACCTCTGACACCGGTTCCAAGACCTGAGTCTCGATTAGAGACAAGCGGTCAACGCCTGGCACCGAGGTCATAGGAGCCGGCGTCAGAATCTGGAAAGAGGTGCTCGGAGCCGATGACTTGGGCTCCGACACTCTTGAAGACTTCGACCCCTTCGAAGACTTTGACACTTGTTCAGCCTTGTCCAGGGCCTCTTGAAATTCGGGTTTAAGCAACCCTCTGTCAACCAACTTCCTGCGTCTTTCCAGCATGACCCTCCCACTAAAGGAATGACAAATGGAACAGTCTTCCTGCAAGTGGAGAGGGCCAAGACAGTAGACGCAGGATGAGTGGTTATCAGTAATGGACATCTTCTGTCCGCAATGACATATCTTAAAGCCTGATTTGGCTTTCTCTGACATTTTGAATATATACAGTATATGTCCAAAAACACAGCACACTTAGAAAAAACACACTATATAAATATGTGTGTAAAATTTAAATGTCTATAATAATAATAGTAATAATAATAATAATAATAATAAACCAACAGTTTAACTCTAACCTACTATATTATAGAAATATTCAAAACACAGCACACTATAACATATATATATATATATATATATATATATATATATATATATATATATATATATAAAAGAAGAAAAAACAGTTAAGGCAAAAATTTACAAAGGACTATGAAAATACTGTCAATCCTGACAGAAAAAAAACGCAGGCCTTAACTAGTAAAAATTAAACTATCTATTCTGAGTAAAATACACTCTCAAATAACTCTCCTACACTAAATTACTTATAAACAACCTATTTTAAACACTAAGAACTAGCTATAAGCTGACTAAATGAAAAAATATAGAAAAAATATACTGGCCCGAGCCTCTCATATGCGATCTGCTGCTAGCGGCAAACTAGCTCTGAGGGTTAGCACCTGAGGATCATGGAATATTACTGTGCCTCGAGCTTTCCCGAAGATGCGGAGCTGGTGATGCAGCTGACTCGGAGCCGAGGATCGGCTCCGAACCTGTGTGTAAGAACAAACGGCGAGAATGAACAATTTCACATCACACCAGCAAGTCCACCTCTGAATGGTTTAAAAAAAAAAAACAAAATGAAATCCAGACTTGAATCCAATTGAGATGCTGTGGCATGACCTTAAAAAGGCGGTTCATGCTCGGAAACCCTCCAATATGGCTGAATTAAAACAATTTTGCAAAGAAGAGTGGGCCAAAATTTCTCAACGATGTGAAAGACTCATTGCCAGTTATCACAAATGCTTGAGTGCAGTTGTTGCAGCTAAGGGTGGCACAATCAATTTATTTTTTATTTTATTTATTTTACATTTGTTAACCGGGATAGTCCGACTGGATATATGTCCATTTTCAGCAGAGGCCCAGGGAGAAAAGCTCCCAACAGTAGCAAAACCATCATTACATATCACATATCTTGAATAGCATGATAGAATATTTACAGAAGAACATTGAGACAATCTATACATATAAAAACATTTTTTTTTTACATTATATCAATGAACTACCATTTTTAATAGTTTCATAAAGAGCATGTGATACAGTTCAAAGTAGGGAAATCTAAAAATTGCAGTACAAAATAGGTTACATAGCAGCTGTACATAATCTAGAGAAAAGATTAGCCAGGCTTGATACAATAGCAAGTCCATTTTGACCCCAGGTGTAGTTTGAGTTTAGCTTTGAAATGACCTAGAGAAGAGAGTGAGGTAATCTCAGGAGGTAGTAGGTTCCATGTTCTGCCTACAGAGTTAGTAAAGAGAGAGTCGCCAGCTAAGTTATTAGTTTTACATGTCTGGATAAGGAGTCTGCTGGAAGAATGCAATGGTCAAGGGTTGTTATACAGGGTGACCAGATTTTTGAGTGCAGGGGTGTTTTCAGGGTTGTATATAATTTTGTGGGTCATAACTAGTTGGTTATATAGTATTAGACTAGGTAGTTCGAGCCATCCACGCTGAATTAGATTGATGCAATGATGTGTCCTGAAAGGCAGCCCAGTGGCAAACCTGGTGATGTGATTATAACAGATAGTGATTTTGTTCAGGACAGTCTTACTAGTATTATGGGGAAGAGGGGAAGCGTACAGGAGAGTAGAGAGAAGGTGAGATCAAACAATGGCATCTTTGGCTGGGGGAGTCAGACAGCTTTTTATTCTATACAATGAGCCTAGTTTTTTATTGATGGTTTTGATCAATTGGTTGACATGTAGGTCGAATTTTAAGTTATTGTCGACAGTGACACCTAGTAGCTTTGTAGAATGGTCTGGTAAGATTACTGTGCCATCCTTTGCTTTGATTGTAAAGTTAATGGCGCTAGACCTTTGTGTTGGTAGGAATAACAGCATTTTAGTCTTTTTGGGATTCAGTATCGGGCGACGATTGGAAAGTCAGTTTTCTATTATGTTAAAGGTAGTCTGGGTAGTTAACTGGAACTCTGTAGGGGATGTTGCTGAGCAAATCAGTGTAGAGTCATCTGCATATTGGATACAGCTGACATTAGGTATGACAGTGTTCAAATCACTGATGAAGATGGAGAATAACAGTGGGGCTAATATAGAACCTTGTGGTAC
This sequence comes from Protopterus annectens, assembly GCF_019279795.1. Classification (NCBI taxonomy): domain Eukaryota; kingdom Metazoa; phylum Chordata; order Ceratodontiformes; family Protopteridae; genus Protopterus; species Protopterus annectens. The sequence continues at coordinate 592,427,200 of NC_056739.1, forward strand.
TCCCAGGGTGTTAGGTAACATGGTAGAGAGTTTAGTCTGCCAAAGTACAGCCTGTTTTCTACCACTTAGGTAGGAATTAAACCACTGAAGGGCTTTGGGATCTAGACAAAGTGACTGTAGGGTGTTCCACCATATCAAAAGCTTTGGACAGATCCAAAAATAGAGCTGAAGAAATATGGTTATTGTTATGATGGAAATTTATGGTATTTGAGAAGACTAGTAGGGCAGAGGTAGTGCTACGGTGAGGTCTGAAGCCATGCTGGGTATCTGCCAAGAGGTAGTTATTAATTAGGTTGTGCATGAACTGTTTTTGAATACATTTTTCCATTATCTTTGCTAGAGGAGAGAGTACAGCTATAGGCCTGTAATTGGAGAGCTCAGTGGAACTACCTCCTTTATGAAGAGGGATTACATAAGATATCTTCCAGATATCAGGATTTTTTGCTTCTGCTAAGGTGCGATTGATAAGTAATGACACTAGGTAGGCAATGGCGTCAGCTGATCTTTGTAGGTATTCAGCTGGAAGTTGGTCAGCTGAGGGTGTGGTGGGTTTTAGTTTTCTGATTAAGGTACGGATTAGTGATGTAGCAACAGGTTGAAAGCTAAATGAGGGTAGATTTATAAGGGTGGGACTATCCAGGCTGTGGGAGCTAAGAGGCATTTGGCTGGCTAGGGCTTGAATTGTCTCGGTAAAGAATCGGTTAAAACTGTCAGAGACTGCTTATGATGGTTTATCGGTGAAGGCAGCTGGGACAGGGGTAGTAGAATGACCAGGGTGTAGAAGATTATTTAACCCTGCCCAGAACTTCTGAGTGTTATTTTGATTTTCTGTTTGTAGTTTGCAGTAATATTGTTTTTTGTCAAGTAGTACATGTTTTTTAGTTTCATTCCTAAGTTGCCTGTATTTAATTTGATCATGAGGAAGTTTAGTAGTTCGCTATAAAGCCCAAGCTTTATTTCTGAGATTAATTTTGAGCCTGGTCTCTTTTGAAAGCCAAGGTGCAGCTATTGCCTTGGATTTCTTTGAGCGAGTAGGGGCATGAAAGTCAAGAATCTCAAGGAATTTTTTGTTAAAATACAATACTGCTTCTTCTAAGGTTTATGGGGCAATTACTTTTCACATAAGGCCACGTAGGTTTGGATAGTTTTTTTCCTTAACTAAAATCATCACTTAAAACTGCATTTTGTGTTTACATGGGTTATCTTTGTCTAATATTTAAATTTGTTTGATAATCTGAAACATTTAACTGTGACAAACATGCAAAAAATAAGAAATCAGGAAGGGGGAAAATATTTTTCCATTGCACTGTATAAATAACAAATATTTATGATACTTTTCATTGTACTCAGCTAGGATCATTTGTTTGCGTGTTCCAATAAAGGATATTCCATTTTTAACTCAACTATGGACAGCCTACTATTTTCTATTTTATTATTTTGTAGTATATATTTTACAGTTCGAGTTTTATTAGTGAACGAAGTGCTTAGCATAAATCAAAGAGTGAACTTCACATCTTCCACACTGAAGTTTCTTCTTGGTTTGTTTTTGTCCCAGTATAGGTTGCATACTGGGTTTTCTGAGGCTTTGAGGGATACCACAGATTTGTTTTTCATAAACTTTTTATTAAGGATCAATTTAAACCAATAAACTTTATCCATCAGTGACATCACTGTAGTACAGTTGTGTAAAATCTTACTATAACAGATGTCCTTCTCTTCACTGTTGCAGTATTTTTCACTGAAGTTATCTCCTGCAACAGATAGCCCAATGTCTGGCCAGTATACCAAAGTCTTTATATTTTACTGGTACCATATGTCACATGTACATTCCTCACGTAGGGCATAAAGGTGACATACGGACACAAATACTTAGAACTGAATTGTTCCATGAGGAACAATAAACCTGAAAGTACAATGTAGGCCATTGTACATCCAGAAGAAAAAAGTTCAGAAGGGAAAGGAAACAAGAGTCCCTTGGCCAGGAGGATAACAAAAGACAGTGGCAAGAGTCATTACAGAGGGGGAAGGAGGGAGGGACCGAATACTGTACTCTGTCCTTCCATATCACTGTTGCAGTCTTCTTCATTAAAAAGGGAGAATAAAGAGCTACAAAGAAGACTGGGAGGATGAAGGCACAGAAGAGTCTTCTACAAATCTATGCAGAATAGCCCTGGAAAAACTTTCCTGCCCCTGGAAACAACATCCAGTTTGTAATGTTTAATAAAAGTATGAACGGAGGGCCAAGTAGCAGCTTCAAGTTTGAAATTGCTGACCAAACCCTTGAAAGGGGCACCAGAAGTGGCAACCACCTTAGAAGGATGTGCCTTTACAGATGAAGAAAGACGTTTGCCATGAAAGGAATAACAAAAGGAAATGGCATTAGAGATCCAGGAAGAGACAGCTTGCTTGGAAACAGCTAAACTCAATATCCTGTGATGAAAAGAAACAAAACGTTGCTCAGATTTGTGACTACATTTATTTTATCCAAATATCTGAACTGTCAATGCGAGTCCAAGGTGTGGAGAACTTTCTCACTGGCAGACTGCAGAGAAGGAAAAAATGAAGAAAGGAATGTGAATAGACTGATTAAGGGACAAATCATTAACCACCTTGGGCATAAAAAAGAGGCCATCTCTGTGAAAAATTAAAAAAGGCAAAATGGCCTTAACAGCCTGAAGCACAGACACTCTCTTGGCCAAAGTAGAAAGCAACAGCTGAGCAGTCTTCCAAGTATGGCTACAACTTCCTTTGTGGGGTGTAAAGATAATGATAAAGTCTGTAAATTAGTTTATAATTGGGACTGGCATAACGGTTATGGTGTTTATCTTACAGACACAAAGTACAGGGTTTAATTCTCACCCTTGGGAATCATGGCTAGAACACCTTTGGTCATTAGCCTAGTAACTGCCTATAAGCCAATTTTTCAAGAACAAAACTGAAGTCCCAAGAAGAAGGAATACGCTTTCTCAGGGGGCCTGATATGAAGTATGCTTTTAAAAAAATTGCTTAACCTCTAACAGAGGCCAAATGAGGGGTGAAAGGCAGACAAGCAGAGATACTTGACAGGTGAGCTTTAACTGAAGAATATGCCATGCCAGCATGAAGCAGATCACACAAATAAGAGAGAACCAGAGGAACCCCTACTGAAAATGGATCCTGATGGTGAGAAAGGAACCAGACAGAAAGTACAGTTTTGTACCTACCATAAATGTAGATGTTCAAGTGGTTATGCTGCTGCAGTCATCACACTTGGGTTATCCTGCCATCAGGCGGTCCTGCAGTCGGCCTGAATTCCAAAGCCTTGGTCCAGCGTCGGTTGTCGTCGCTTCTTCCCTGACGTCAGTGCGGCAGGGGTATAAAAGAGGCAGCAGACACCATTTTCTTCAGTTTTTCTTGCCCCAAATGTCAGGTGCCCCAAACTAAGAAGGCAAAATAAGAAGCTTGCAAAACATACCTTAGTGCAAAACAATGGTACTAGTTGTAAGCAAATACACCATATAGACATGCATCCCAAAGGTTGAAGTACATGGAGGTATAAGAAAAGCCTTGTTAGGTAGAGGGGATGGAGGGAGGTTGGACTGCAGCAGCATAACCACTCAAACATCTACATTTATGGTAGGTACAAAACTGTACTATGTTCATCGTGCTATGCTGCTGCAGTCATCACACTTGGGTAGAGTCCCAAAGCTATGGTTGGGTGGTAGGAACTAAACTGGGTTAGGTGCAGCTAAGATGCCCTGCAGAACTGTAGTGGCAAACCCAGCTCTGGTTTTTGAGTATAGAGGAAAGTGGTAATGCTTGGTGAAGGTGTGCACTGAACTCCAGGTAGCTGCCTCCAGAATGTCCTTTGTTGGGACTCCTCGGAGGAAGGCTGCTGAGGTTGATGTAGCCCTGGTAGAGTGAGACCTAATACTAGCAGGCACTGCTTTCCCGTAGTGTGAGTAGCAAAGGCGGATGCAATGTGCTATCCATTTGGAGATGGTCTGTTTTGAAATAGCCTTTCCTTCTAAGCCTGGTGCATAGGATACAAGGAGTTGGTCAGATTTTCTGAAGGCCTTTGTCTTGTCCAAATAGTAACGTAACTGTGAATGTCCAAAGAGTGAAGGAGTCTTTCTCCTTTATTCTGTGGGTTTGGATAAAAGGTGGGCAAGTGTATGGTCTGATTGAGAGCCACAATGGATACTACCTTTGGCATGAAGGAAGGGTTGGTGCGTAAAGATACTCTGTCCTGATGGAAAATGATGAAAGGTTCCACTGCCATAAGTGCCTGCAGTTCTGAGACTCTGCGTGCTGAGGTGATAGCCAGCAGCAGGGCTGTCTTCCATGACAAGTATTGAAGCTCTGCTGAAAAGGCTGGTTCAAAAGGAGGAAGTGTTAACTTTTCCAGAACAAAATTTAGATCCCAAGTTGGAGTTGGTGGTTTTCTGGGGGGTCTTATATTTTTTGCCCCTCTGAGATACTGCCTTAGCAAAGGATGAGAGAAAAAGTACAGTTTTGTACCTACCATAAATGTAGATGTCCGAACTGGATAGCATCTGCAGTCATAACAAGTGGGTTGTCCTGTCGCCAGGCAGCCCTTCTTCCCGCCGGGGATTCCAGTCAGTCCGCGGGCTTCGCTGATGTCGCACTCCACCCGGACCGCTACTCTGTTGGGTATAAAAAGGCATCAGCCACGCTTCATTCTCAGTTTTTTGCCCCAGATGCCAGTAGCCCTCTTGCAGGCTAAAATTTGATAGATGCCAATGTTTCCAAATAGATAGAGGTAAACACAACAATAAGCATGTATGTACATATACACAAACAAATACACCATAAAAGACTCCCCCCCAACAGCTAGCTATTAGAAGGGTAAACACCCTAGGAGTACCACAGAGGAAGGAGACTGCAGATGCTATCCAGTTCGGACATCTACATTTATGGTAGGTACAAACTGTACTATGTCCTTCATGGATGCATCTGCAGTCATAACAAGTGGAGGAGGATAAAATAGCCAACTAGGGGAGGTTTAGGATCCCTTGCAGTACAGCAGTGGCAAACCCTGCTCGATCTGGAATATAGAGGCAAATTATAATGTTTGGCAAATGTATGCACGGAGGTCCAAGTATAATGTCTTTGGTTGCCACCGTAAGAAGGCTGTGGTAGTGGCTGTTGCCCTTGTAGAATGAGGTCTTATGTTCTGTGGAATTGGTTTTCCATGGAAGGAGTAACAGAATCGTATGCAATTTCCTATCCATTTGGAGATTGTCTGTTTGGAAATAGCTTTTCCTTCCCTTCCTGTTGCATAGGCTACAAAAGTTGGTCAGTCTTTCTGCTATTTTTGTTCTGTCCAAGTAGTAGCGTAGCTGTCTATGTACATCCAAGATGCAGTATTCTTTCCCTCTGTTTTGTGGGTTGGGAAAGAAGGTAGGTAGGTGGATTGCCTGGTTTAAAGACACGATACCACCTTAGGCATAAATGTAGGATTAGTCCTCATGGACACTCTATCTTGGTGGAAGATTAGGAAGGGTTGCACTGCCATTAAGGCCTGTAGTTCTGAAACCCTCCTTGCTGAAGTAATTGCCAGTAGGAAAGCAGTTTTCCATGACAGGTGTTGTAGGTCTGCTGTTGCTGCTGGTTCAAAGGGTGCTAGTGTCAACTTTTCTAGCACAAAGTTTAAATCCCAAGCTGGTAATGGTGGTTTGAGGTTTTACATTCTTGATTCCTCTGAGGAATTGCCTGAGCAAAGGGTGAAAAACAGGTGTATCAAAGCTGTATTCTGCTGAAATAGCTGATGCATGTATCTTGATGGAGGAGTAGGACAGGCCTGAATGAAGAAGTTCGCCAGATACTCCAGAATGTTAGGCATATCTATGTTTGACACATCTTTTCCTCTTCCTACTCCAGATGACAAACCTTTTCCATTTTCCAGCATAGTTCCTTCTTGTTGAAGGTCTCAAGAATAATGCCTTTAACTCTTTGGGAAAGTTCTGGAATAGCTGCTGTTATGTGATGTTCCATGCAGTCAGTTGCAAGGTTTTTAGGTTTGGATGTATGATGCTGTAGTTGTTCTACATCAAAGGCATCAGGGGAATTGTCCACATATTGTTCCGGAGACATGCCTCAGTAGTGGGTACCAGTGTTGTCTTGGCCAGTTTGGAGCTATCAGGATAATCCTTGACGCTCTTCCTGATTTTCAGTAGTACCTTGTTATCAAAGGAAGAGGCGGAATGCATATGCTGTTAGGCCTCTCCAGTTGAAAGAGAGCTTAATCACACTTCCCATAAATGGGTGGAATGTCCTTGTGCAGAATTTTTGAGCTGGTGATTGAGAGGTGATGAGGTCTATCTGTGGCATCCCATTTCTTTGAGATGGTCTTGAAGATGTCCATCCGGTGGTTCTGCTTAATATGTCCGCTAGTGTATTGTCTTTCCTGGTACAAATATTGCCTGTAACTGGATGTTGTAGCTGAGTGCCAGGGTCCACAGCTCCAAGGTCATTCTGCATAGGGGTATGAATGAGTGCCTCCCTGTTTGTTGATGTACCACATGACTGTGGTGTTGTCTGTCCTTATCATCAACTGGCCCTTTGAGAAATGATTTGAACTTTTGATGCCCATTTTACTGCCAGCAACTGGCATTCCTGAGCCCACCATAGGAACTCCTTTTTTTTATGCATGGAATTAGTGGGATTTCTAGACTGTGTGTCTGTGTTGGGACCATAAATTAGGTTGTAGTGTGTGTTAGTTTTTACTATGTATAATAGCAAAAATGGAAAGATTATGCATTGATGCCCCAAGGCTCAAGGTGCTGCTTTCTTTTGCTGCTTTTAACTTGTTGTTTTTTGTTAGTGCAAAGAAGTATAGAGGAGCCTTTTGTTTTTCTGTAGTCAGGAATGCCATTTGTTTTACTGTGTCACCTGTCCAAGAAATTCCTTCAAGAATGGATGGTATCAGCCTTGACTTTGTAAAATGGACTGTGTATAGTAAATGACCCTTTAAAATCTGTTTGTCAGCTGCTTTTGTTGTTAGATAAGCCAAAAAAGGCAATGCTGAGAATTGATAGTGCTCTGATCCTGCAAGAAATCTGAGGTATCTCTGCAGATTTGAGATCTAGAGTTACCAGCCAAGACTCCTTGCCCAGCATATTTGAACTAGGAATAGTCTGAGAGAGAACTTTCTTTGCTCTGCTGGCTGTTGGCTTTCCACAGCTTTTTGATTTGGAGGTAGATTTGCATTTCTTCTTTGACTGAAAAGTGTGGAAGTGAAACCGTAAACCTGATCTATGGTTTGTTTAGGTTAAGTCACTGTGGTTGTGTTGATGCCTCTGGATTGGTTTCGCCCTCTGGAACGTCTATTCCTGCCCCTTTGAAATTTCAGGGAGTCAGGAGGACCAATTTTTGGCAGGCCCTGAAACAAACTTGTCTTGTCCATAGAGCATCTAGCAACTTAGCTTTAACATGATCCCGGCAAAGCTTGTTCCTTAGCATGCCATGCCTTCATTCTATCTGTGCCCAAGCCATGGCTGATCTAAATGAAGCCTCCAGCAGCCTATAGCCACATTTTAAGGAATGGTAACTAACCTTTATGTATGTTACCATCTCTAATACATATTTCTTTCTTATCAAGAGATTCATGGTTAGTTTTTTTTTTAGCTTATGAACTCTTGGTATTGCTTCATATTGTATCAGCGTGAAACTGACAGTAGCTGGTAGAGCTGAAGAGTAGACCTTTTACCCCATCTAAAGCATCATCCACCACAGAGAGAACAGGGGTATAGCTAGTCTTTTTTGGAGTCTGAAAAATCCTGTTGCTGCCATTGAACTGTTCTCGCATGGCATGCAAGGTTTGATGGATTCTTCAGCATCAGAATCTTCAAAATTGGAGAAGGGAGCCTCTGGCTGGTCAGTTATCTGATTCATCAGCAGAATCATCAGAGGACACTGGCGGGGCTGAGAGGCCCTGTCTGGGTGAGATTGAGATCCTAATTAAAGAAATTAAATCTTCGATGTGGGTGGATGGACATGGCTGCTTTCTGCAAACTCCGACGACGCCTAAGCTCGGCCGGCCCGGTTAAGAAACACAGGAACAAGGCAGACAGTAAGATGTTATGACTGCAGATGCATCCATGAAGGACATTAGGAGGAACCATATCATATTGAGCTGAAATGGCTGAAGCATGGATCTTTATGGATGAGAAAGAAAGGCCTTTGTGTAGCATCTCAGTTAGATATTGGAGTATGTGTGGAATATTTGGGATGCCAGGATTTAGGCTTCTGGCCTGGCTCCATACACAAAATCTTTTCCATTTGTCTGAGTAAGTTTTTCTGGTGCTGGGCCTCCTGGCCTCCAAAATGACATTCTGGACGTCCTTTGAGAGAAGTGTTGTTTGATAATTTAAGGTATTTTCCATGCAGCTAGATTTAAGGTCCTTAGTTGACTGTGAAGGATCTGAGAGTTTTGTTGGGTTAACAGCAGAGGGAATTGAGGTAAGATCCATGGAGGGCTGCGAGTCAGTTTTCGTAGTAGTGGGTACCAGTGTTGACGTGGCTAGTCTGGAGCAATGAGGATCATCTGTGGTCTCTCTGATCTGGCTTTCAGTAATACCTGGGTCAGTAGAGGCAGAGGTGGGAAAGCGTAGACTGGCAATGCTGTCCAACTGAATGATAGGGCATCCACTTTCCAGGCCAGGGGATGATAAGTCCTTGAGCAAAATTTTTGTAGCTGGCAATTGTTGGTTGAGGCAAACAGATCCATGTCTGGTGGTCCCCACCTTTGAGTTATCATTGAGAATACTTGTGGGTGTAGTCTCCACTCGTGAGGGTCTGTCAAATTTCTACTTAATTTGTCTGCCAAAATGTTTTCTTTTCCTGGCAGGAATTGTGCTTGCAGTTGTACTTGGTAAGTTAATGCTGTGTTCCACAAGTCCATTGCCTGTCTGTATAGTGGGTAGGAATGCGTTCCTCCTTGTTTGTTTATGTACCACATAACTGTGGTGTTGTCCGTCCTTATTAGAAGTTGTCCTGGATGCAAGAGGTCCTTGAAGGCTGTTAGTGCATTTTTTTACAGCTAGCATCTCCTTCTGATTGTGGTGTAGTTGCCTTTGGTTTGCAGACCATTTGCCCTGTATGCATTGTCCTGCCATGTGTGCACCCCAGGCGTAGTCTGATGAATCTGTTGTCAAGGTTTGGTTTGCTGGAGGTGAGACAAAAGGAAGGCCCTTGTTTGCTTGGCATGCTTGAGCCCACCATAGAAACTCCTTTTGAAGGCAGGGAATGAGAGTTATACTTGCTTCGAGGCTGTGTCTGTGTTGGGACCATACACTTTTTAGGTACCATTGTAGTTTTCTCATATGCAGCCTTGCATATGCAATTAGTTGAATGCAGGATGCCATGTACCCCAATGCCTGCAGGAATTTCCTTGCAGTGAGCTGGGTAGAAGTTGCCATCTTTTTGAAGTACTGAGCCAGTTGTTTTTGCTTGTCTGGCGTGAGGTAAGCCATCTGGGCTGTTGTATTCAAGCTGGCACCCAGGAAAATTATTTCTTGTGAGGGTATTAGTTTTGACTTCTTTTTGTTTACTGTGCAACTTAGCAACTTTGTTACAAATGCCAGATGCTGTAGTAGGATGTCTTTGCTGTCCGCTTGGATCAGGCAGTCGTCCAGATATGGATAAATTTGTATTCCTCGCTGTCTGCAGTATGCAATTACTGATGCCAGGCATTTCGTGAATACTCTGGGCGCAGTAGATAAGCCAAAGGGCAATGCAGAGAATTGATAATGCGTTGTGCCTGCCAAAAATCTGAAGTATCTTCTGCAATCTTGTCTGATAGGGACATGCAGGTATGCCTCTTGGAGGCCCAACCTTACCAGCCAAGACTCCTTGCCCAGCATGGGAAGAAGCTGCTGTAGTGTGAGCATTTTGAATTTGGGAATGTGCAGGTACGTGTTTAGAATTGAAAGGTCTAAGATGGGTCTCCAGGCTTTATCCTTTCTTGGTACTAGAAACAGTCTTGAGTAAAATCCTTGACCTTGCTCTTTTGCAGGTACCTTTTGAATTGCTTTCATGTTCATGAGAGCTGAAATTTGCTTTTGTGCCTCTGCCCATTGGTTTGTTGGCAGATTTGGCATGCCTCTCATCCGTGGTAAAGTGTGAAAATGAAATCTGTAGCCTCGGGTAATAATATCCAGAACCCATTTGTCCTTTGTTATGATGTGCCAGCTTTGTGGGAAAAGAGCCACTTTTCCTCCTAGAGGTGCTGCCTGGGCAATTTTGCTTGTCAGGCGAAGAGGAAAGTCATTGAGTTTGTTTTCTGAAGGGTTGAGATCTGTCGTCTCCCCCTCTTTGAGTTGTTGTTTGCCATTGTCTAGGCCTGAAGGTACCTTGTGCCTGGCCTCTGCCCCTAGGGCGTCTGTACCTGCCCTTTTGGGGTCTGTCTGAAGCAGGAAAGGACCAGTTTTTTGATGGCCAGTTTCTGCTGAAGCAAGGAGGTTGTACCTGTAAAAAATCTTTAACTGTTTGCATTGATTTTGCCTTTTCTTCCATCTTCTTTAAAACTTCCTCTGCTTTGACACCAAATAACGCATTCTTTGGCAGTGGAGCATCCAGTAACTTTGCTTTGACATGTTCTGGTAAGGTCTGCTCTTTTAGCCAAGCATGTCTACGTATTACAGACCCTGTGACTGCTGCTCTACATGAGGCCTCCAAAGAATCAAAAACCACACTGCAAGGTAGGTTTTCCCACTTGTTCTGCTGCATGCAACAAATCTTGCATCCCTTTAAAATCTAGTTGATCTGTTTGAGGGATCATTTTCTGTTTTAACTGAGTAAGCAAGTACTGCTGGTATTTAATCATGTGGAATTGGCAGTTTAATGCCTTCATGGCCAAAGTGGCAGAGGTATACACATCCCCCCCCATGTTTCTAATGCCCTGGAATCTCGTTCCGCAGGTAGTGGATTCTTAGCAGTAGAGGCCTTAACCCCTTTGGGACCCTGGGAAATGGTTTCTGGGTCTGCAGCAGGGCTTTTATATAAAAAACTGTGAGAGTCAGGGACTCGATAGTATCTGTCTGGTTTAGGTGGTGCTGGAGGTAAGGAATCTGGATTTAGACTGGATTCAGTCTAGACATCATCCAGAATGTCTAAAACAGGAGGAATGGCTAGGGGTCTATGCTGAGGTAGAAGAAGAAACTCACGGAGTCTTTTCCTGGAGTCAGAGTAATCTTGTCCTTCCCAGTGGAAATGCTCTCTCATGGTGTGCAGGGTTTCCCCAAAAGAGAAGTCTTCAGGGGGGGAAACAGAGGGAATAGACTCCTCAGCATCTGAGTCTTCATAGAGAGGGAAGGGGTAATCCTGTTCCTCAGAGTCTGCTGAGAAAATGGATTCCTAGTCAGAAGGAGGTAAATCTTCCTCCAGTCTAGGCCTTTTGTCAGGAGGGGGCTGGGAACCTCTGATAAGGGTAATCAGGTCCTCCGCCATTTTGAGCATCTGTTTTTTAGGCATAGGGGCCTGTGTGGGAGTCTGTGGACCCGGTTTCTTAACCTTTGGAAGCTTAGCGTATGACTTAATGGAGAGAGTCGTCGGTTTAAAGACGCCTTCTGAAACTGAAGGCCTGTCCATAGTCTCTGGATCGCTGCCAGGGCTGGCATCCGCGAGTTGAGGAGGATCCGGCTCCAGTGGCCCAGTAGATTCTGACTGAGAGGTAGTCGTATTTTCTAAATCTGCAGTAGTCAGGGGCTGCGTAAGCACCTCACTGAATACCGAAGATCCGGCGGCAGGCCTAACCGAGACCTCGGTATCCGGTCTAGGTCTAGGCTGCCGGTCTTTGTCCTTGCGTTTTTTAAACATAGCGGTTGTCGGAGGTTCCGACGACATAATGTAGTTGAATTTTCTGCCAAAATAATGTCGGGCGGTATCAGCCCGACGCTTAATAGTGCGTTTATTGAACCTAGCGCAAAACTGACAACCAGAAACGTCGTGGTCTGGGCCTAGGCAAAGAATACAATAAGAATGAAAATCCTTATGAGGTATTTGCTTCCCACAAGAAATACAATTATTAACTTTGTCTGACATCGGTCTGAGGCAAGAAAAGTTTCCCCAATGGGGTACTTAGCTTTATAGAAGACTTCAGTTGAAATTCTGTTCGAAAATCTCAGGAGCTGGCCAACTGGCACTTGCGAACTGCTTCTGCTTCAGGCACCGCGCGGCAAGAAAGACTGAAGAAAATGGCGTCGGCTGCCTCTTTTATACCCCTGCCGCACTGACGTCAGGGAAGAAGCGACGACAACCGACGCCGGACCAAGGCTTTGGAATTCAGGCCGACTGCGGGACCGCCTGACGGCAGGATAACCCAAGTGTGATGACTGCAGCAGCATAGCATGATGAACATCATCTTTTCCATTTAGACATGCATGATTTTCTGGTAGTAGGTTTCCTGGCCTCCTGCAGAATCCTAAGCATGTCCGCAAAAAATAAGTGCCTAAAAGGGATCAAAACCCTATCACCCACAGTGTCATTTGAAGAGTGGACAGGTGAGGATGGATAAGAGACCCCTTGCCTTGTGTGAGAAGATCTATCCAGTGAAGAAATAAGTTATGATTTCCCCTGTCCAGATGAAAAAGAATGAAGAACCAGTGTGGTCTGGGCCAAAAGGGAGTTACCAACAATTTTTTTGGGAGAGTCCTGTTTGATCTTGTGCAGAATTCTTGGCAGCAAAGAAAGGGGAGGAAAGGCATACAGAAACATTCCCTTCCAAGGAAAAGACAGGACATTCACATTCCAAGTCACAGGACTTGGTACCCTCAAACAGAATAGAGGAAGTTGTCTGTTTAGAGGGGAGGCAAAAAGATCTACTTGAATACCTTCCAATGGACAATGTCCAGGAACATATCCTTGTGAAGCATCCATTTGTCAGCCTGTGTTCTGGACCTTATCAGTGAGGCTGCTTGTTCTGAAAGAATGTAAACTGCCCGAAGAGTCACCTGATAGCTGATGGCCAGATCCCAGATCTGGAGAGCTAGTCTGCAAAGCAAATAAGACCTCAGATGCCCCCCCCACACACACACACACACACACAAAGCTTGTTCATATACCACATCACAGTGGTACCATCCATGAGGATTTTCAGGGGGCAGAGGAGAAAGAGAATGAAGGGCCTGTAGAGCCAGAAGCTTACACTGATATGGTCTCACCTCTGACAAAGAGGCCAGAGACCCTGAACTTTCAGAGAGTCACAAGAAGCATTCCATCCCCTGAACTTTCAGAGAGTCACAAGAAGCATTCCATCCCAGGTCTAAGAAGTCCGTGAAGAGCTCTTGTGTAGGAAGTGGAACAAAAGAACAAGGAGCTCCAGGGAGGTATTGATGTTGAAGCCACACCAATTTGATATACCACTGAAACCTTACTCATACATAGTCTGGCAAGAGGAAGCATGGGAATGGTGGATGCCATAAATACCCAGAATCCTGAGAAAATCCTTGGCTGTGAAAGAGGAAGAAGAGACAAAACCTTGGGAGCAGAAAGAGGCCAACATGGAAATGGTCTGAATCCTGCAACTGATAAATATATGATCGTGGAAGGGCATAAGCACCAACTTCTTGAGATTGATAGTGAACCCCAGACTGTGTAAAAGCCATGTGGTAAGGTGAAGATTTTGTAGAAGACTGCTGGGAGAAGGAGCCTGAATAAACACATAATCTAGACAACAGAATATCTGTAGCCCTCAAAGCCTGCAAAAGGCAGTGATAGGAGCGACAAGGGAGGCATTTGTTTAATACCCTTGGGCAACAGAATGGCCAAAGGGCAAAGCAGACAACTCCAAATGAGAGGAAGAAACAGAGAAATGTAAAAATTTCCTGAATAGAGGGTGAAGAGGCATGTGAAGACAGTCATCCTTGAGGTCCAGAGAGACCAAGAAGGTCTGGGGAAGAAGAAAAGGAAACAAAGTTTGAAAAGGTAGCATAACGAAAGAAGGGACTTGTAGAAAAGTGTTGAAGAGAGAGAGATCTAGAATTGGTCTCCAAATACCCTCCTTCCTAGGAAGCAAAACATCCTGGAGTAAATACTTCTTCCCACTTGGGTGAGTGGAACAGGTTGAATGGTGCCCCGATTCAAAAGGGACTGTAAAACCTCTGGGAAAAGAAAGAGCTGGTCTAGAGAAGGCTGCAGAATACATGAAAAGGGGTGAAGAGATTTCCATATTATGAAATACCCCTGAAGAAAGACAGCACAGTAGAGCCTAAAGTGATCTGTTAACAATTTGGGAGGGACAGAGAAAGGCAGAGAGATAAGGTAACCCGGCCAAGAGGAAAAGGAGAAAAATGTCAAATAAAAACTGGCTTATCCTGAAAGGAAGGCTCCTGAGATGTAGGAGTCTGATTGGACTTGGCAGAAGGAATATGCCTGGACCCTTCTTACCTTTGAGAGGTTGCTGAGTCTGCATATGAACAAAGGCAGATTTAGAAGGGTAATTCTGCTGAAACTTAAGTACAAGAGAGACAAAAATATGCAGCATTGTAACTCCATTTTATGGAATGACAAGTGACTTGGGAAGTGGACACAAGGAGGGAAAGAGCTGAAGCTTTCCCTTCAGAATCAGGAAGAGCAAACACAAACTCAACTACTAGAGAAGGAGAGTCAAGACATACCTGGTCATGTGTGTCAGGTAATTAATAGCCCAAAATGACAAGGTGGCAGTAGTATATACTTGTTTACCTAACCTTTCCACAGCGCTACTATCCTTATCAGAAGGAAGAAGCTTATAAGAAGGTAAACGTTTAGAAGGCTTGTGACGACCGTGCCCTGGCCCAGCAGTCAAGGAGCCTCAATCCTCACCACTAACACCAGGGAGGTTGTCTCATAGAAGAGAAAAGGATAACTAATACACACAGTAAAGTACAATTTCCCTTAAGTGCACACAGAGATCACAGTCAGTCTGGGGCTGGTTGCTCCTTTGCTCACCAGGTCCCCAATAAGACTCCCTACTGGCACAGCTATAGGGTTCAGGTCTCAGCCTAACTGGGCAAGCTAAAACCGCCAGTACCCTCTCTGTCCAACCAGTGCTTCACGTCCCTGCCCAGTAGCTGACACAACACACACACACTTTGAGATAAGTATTTATACAACTTCACAGACACCGCTGGAAAGGTTAACACAGATTCTCCAACTGTGCCCCTTTACCCAGACTATACAGTAGTAATTACTGCCACCACTCAGTTAATAATATCAGCTACTAAAAGGCCCTTAAAAGGGTGTCCAATTATTACTGAGCAATATTAATATCCAATGGTAATGTGACTATACAGTCTAAGGCTTATCAGAGTGGCCTATTACAATAAACTCTATAAATATGCAATGTATTCTAGAGCATATCTCTACACAAAGCAGCCACAGGGAGAAGGTTTTAAAAATATTTAATAATAAATAATTAAAACACAAGCCAAAACTACTACACCACAGAGATATCCAAGAGTTCAGAGATCACAGAGAAACTTAAAATAATATGGTAGGAAAGATCTGATTACACAGAAAAATACTTAATCTAACTTACTAATGTTAGATAATCTTAAGAGAAAACACACTGCTACAATCCTACTTACATATATAAAGAGCATAAGCAGTGCTGGGTTAGATGTCCAAAGTCAAAATGCTTTTAGTCTCTGAGACACAGTTTATAAAACATCACTAACAAACATGTCTCTGAGTCCTCCCCAGATTACATAATTTTTGGCACTTAGGTTTTCCCAGTATTCATACTGCATCATCTTGACACTTGCTCTGAGTTCCCAGGCTAATAGAAACTCCATTTACATTATTTAGCAAGCTAACACCTGCACAGGAGAATACAACACTAAAAGGCATTTCACATATACACTCTAGCAATTAGTTAACACTATTTTTCATAGAGATGGCCTCTTTTTTATGCCCAAGGTGGTTAATGATTTGTCCCTTAATCAGAATGTCTTCAGCCAGCCTGACCGGAACCCACTTTAAAGATTAAAGAATGTCATAAAATCATTTCAATTTCAAAAGATAAATTTGAAAGGCTGGACTTACTTTTTCTTTACAGCAAAGGGGCAATGTTGTAACAATCTTAACGTTCACATTTTACAGTGTTTTTCTTTCATTTAAAAACATAAGCCTGTATTTTACATTTATTTATGCAGTTGATAGAATTATATATCAAATTCTATTTGACTAGGCTGGCAGCCTTCGCCCATCTCTCCCCAATCATCACAAGGCTTATTAGTTAAGGCTGAAATCACAGAAAGGTCGACAGAAAGGCATTTGAACAAAAATTTGCAGACCTCAGGCACCTTTAGAACCTATTAGGTTTTTTGGGGCTGAAGGCTGAGAGTCAGGAGCTACATAGCACAGAAGGTGTTTAAAAGTGCTGCCAATGCAGGAGGAACTGCAGACGGCTTACGACACTCCATTGTACAAGCTCACAGAATCTCTTTTGGATGTCAAAGACCTGGGAACAATCCCACTTAAAGCACTCCATCATACAAGCAACAGTATCCTCAAAGGATAATTCTTCCAAGGGGAAATCCGGGTTCAAAGAATTGTTTTATTCTCAGCATAGTCTAGAGGAGAAGGAATTTGAATGGAGTAAGCAAGGGATCCCTCTCAAGGATATAGACCCTCATCAGAGAAATACGATTCTCTTGTCTTTTTAACAGGCTTAGAAGACAGGAAGGAACAGGGACTGACACTCCTTGAGGAGGCTTTAAGTCCATCATAGCTTGGTAACCAGCACAGCAGACAGGTGTTCAGACCAACAATCAATAATGGCATTTGGACTGACAGCAAAGAAATTCTGAGTATTTGCATTCATACATCACCTTTACTCCCTACATGGGGTGTTTATGTGTGATGTACAGCACCTATAAAACGTAAAGGCTTTGGTATACTGGCTGGACATTGGGTTATCCTTGGCAGGAGATCCCTTCAATGAAGAACACTGCAACAATGATATGGTAGGACATATTTAGTTATGTCCATAGACTTTAGTGGATGCATTCATTCCCATGCTATCCTTATGCTGATGTCATTAAGGGATATAGTTCTCCAAAGGACAATGAAAGCTCCAGTGATAACAGAGTAGGAAAAAAGAAGTTATGTCTTACCATAATGTTCCATCTGTGTTGTTGATCTTCTTTCATTCATCACTGATGGGTTCTGTTCCGAGCCCTCAGAACCAAGTCGGCCTTAAACCAAGCTCGCGCCAGCCAAAAAACTCTCGAGCTAAGTCTCTACCCAGAATGCCCTTCTCCTTGTTACTTCAGATCGAGTTTGCTAGAGAAAGAGAAGTAAAGCCAAGGCCACTTCTGCGCAAATACCCTAGAGGCACCACTTAGACCTAAGGCATCCCCCAGGAGCCTTTGGAGGGGGAAGGAGGGTGGGAAGTGATGAATGAAAGAAGATGAATAACACAGATGGAACATTATGGTAAGACACAACTTCTTTATCTGATGTTGTTAATCTTCTTTCCATTCATCACTGATGGGACAGAATCCCAAGCTACCTGGAGGTCCATGGGTGGCCCTTATGGAAGAACATTCCTGAGTACCACTGAGCCGAAGGCAGCTCTCCCTCTGGAGAGCAAGTCCAATTTGTAATGATTGATAAAGGTATGAGGCTTAGCCCAAGTATCTGTTGCGCAGACGTCATCCATGTAAGCCCTGGAATGGAAAGTCACAGATGTTGCCATAGATCAAGTGGAGTGAGCTTTAACTTTAGGCCTAGGTTCATTACTGAGGGAGTAGATGAAACGTCTGCAGTCCCGTAACCATTTTGATAATGTAACCTTGGAAAAAGCCTCTTCCATTTTGGGTCCAGAAAAGGAGATGAAAAGCTGCTCCGATTTATGGATAGGTTTTGGTCCTGTCTAGGTAAAATCTCAGTTGTCTATGTACGTCTAAAGAGTGAAGACAGTACTCTCCTCTATTAGCAAAATTTGGAAAAAACACTGGTAAATCAATGGTCTGGTTTATGGAGAATTCAGAAACAACTTTGGGAAGGACGGATGGATTCGTCCGAAGTGATAATCTGTCTTTATGAAATACTAGATAAGGCCTCTTTATACACAATGGCTGCAGCTCCGAGACTCTTCTGGCAGATGTGATGGCTAGCAAGAACAAGGATTTCCAAGACAAAAACTTTAGGTCACACTTTGCCGCAAGTTCAAAAGGTTTTTGAGTCAAAGACTGACGGAATACAGTGAGGTTCCATAGTTACACGGGCTGTCTGACAGGATGCCTGATATGAGAGGTCCCTTTGAGGAAGGTTTTGCATAGGCGTAAAGAGATATGAGGGGTGCCATCCATACCATTGTGGAAATTGCCACTAAATGTACTCATATGGTAGAGGCAGAGACTCAGTTATCAAAAAACTTAGCCAAGTACTGAAGCACTGCAGTTACTGGAGCTGAATACGGTTCTAGCATGTTATTCTTGGAACAGATGGAGAACCTTTTCCATCTATCCTGATATAATCTTCTGGTGGATGGTTTATGAGAGGCCAGAATGATGTTTCAAACAGGCGAGGAGAGATTAACTTGTCTGGCGACTAGTGAAAGTGGAGAATCCAAGCTGTCAACTTGAGACTGGACAGAATTGGGTGACTCAGCCCTTGGGGTTGAGTAATCAGATCTGTTAGAGGGTCCAGAATCCATGGCAGGTATACTAGGTGAGGCCGAAGGAAGGGTAACCAAATTTGTTAAGGCCAGAACGGGGCTATGAGGATCACCTTGCATCTCAACCGAAGAGCTTTCTTGAGAAATTGAGGAATCAGGGGGATGATAGGATAAGTGTAAAGAAGTTCCGTGAGCCAATTGTGGATTTGAGAGTCCCCTCGGTGACCCCCCCTCCAGGGGATGTAGGGTGAAATAGCTGCTGCACTTGTTGTTCGATGGGGAGATGAAAAGATCGCAGCAAGGCTGGCCCCAGTGGCTGAAGATTTCTGTTGCCACCTCGGGGTTGAGAGACTACTTGTGAGGTATGAGGATGCATCTGATCAGTTTGTCCACAATCACGTTAAAGCTTCCTGGGATATGCATTGCTATCAGAAAGTGGTTGGAAGCTATCGCCCACTGCCAAATTCTCATGGCTTCTCGACAGAGGGGGTAGGACTTGGTTTCTTTGATATACCACACCACTGACATATTGTCTGACTGAATTGCAATTGTCCCGGAAGGAAGAGCCAAATGAAAGGCTTGCAATGCTAATAGCACAGCTCTCAGTTCCAGAACATTGACTGAAATGCAGGTGGGCCTCTAAGGTGGACCATGTGCCTTGGACAGTCTCCCTGGAAATGGTGCCCCACCCGATCAGGGAAGCATCCGTGGTCACAATGGCTGTGGGCTGAGGGAACTGAAATGGGTGACTTCAAAGTTCTGCATCTGGCCTTATCCACCAAAGGAGGTCTTGTTTGCAGGAGTTGGTTATACGAATCTGGTAACCGGGGGGATGATTGTCTGGGAACCATTGACAAAGAAGGAGCCATTGCAGGGTCCGCATATGCAGCTTTGCTAGAGGCACTACTGGGACTGAAGTTGCCATAGATCCTAGGCCCTGAAGAACTTCCCCTGCTGAGACTTTTGTTTGAGAGAGTATCACTCAGAGCTGAAGCCTCAATCAGTGGAGTCTGTCAATTGGGAGTGATACCAGGCAGGACTGAGTATTGAACACTGCTCCAAAGAATTCTATTTTTTGTGTGGCAGTAAGGTTTGATTTCTCCCAATGTATCATTATTCCCATCAATTTTGCCTGAGAGAGTGTATAATGTAGTGCTGTTACCAGAAAATGCTTGGTGGGGACGATGAAGAGCCAATCATCCAGATATGGAAACACCCGGAATCCCTTCAGTCTCAAGTGAGCTGTGACCACTGCCATGCATTTCGTGAACACTCTGGGGGCTGTAGAGAGATTGAACGGCAGGGCACAAAATTGGTAATGACCGTCTCCTAGCCAGAAGTGAAGCAGACTTCTGGAGCATTTGTCCATCTTGATGTGGTAATACGCATCCCGGAAATCTATTGAGCACATCCAGTCACCTTCTCTTAAAAAGGGAAAAAGGGACTGAACTGTGACCATCCGGAATTTGGTTTGGGTGACAGACCTGTTTAAGCTGAGATCCAAAATGGGTCTCCAGTCCCCTGTCTTTTTTTTTGGCACCAAAAAGAATCTCAAGTAAAATCTGGATCTGCGCTGGTCTGGTGGGACTGGTTGGATGACTCTTTTTTGAGACAGCTTTATAATCTCTGAAGTTGCTTCTTCCCTTTGACTGGGTAGAACGTCAGAAAGTTTCCTTAGAAGGTTTGGTTGACAAGAAAGGGGAATGGTGTAACCTCTGGTAATGACGCTCTACAACCAACGATTGGTGGTTATAGACTGCCAGGCAGCTTGGTGTAGACAGAAAAAGAAAGGGGAATGGTGTAACCTCTGGTAATGACACTCTGCACCCAACGATTGGTGGTGATAGATTGCTAGGCAGCTTGGTGCAGACAGAAACGACCACCGAACTGCTTCCTGAGGTAAGCAATCGGGCTGCACCTCAGAAGCGCTGGTAAGGTTGTCCAGAAAAGGAATCTCTGGAGCCTTGGTTAAGATGACCCCCTCTGCCTCTATAGGGGTGTCTTCCAGAATTGTTACACCCCTCTGCCTCTGGGGGTATCATCATCATGTGCGGCACAGAAAGGACCCTGAGATTTTTTTGTGCCACATTTTCCCACTCCTCTGATTCCTGGAGAAGGTTATGTCTTGCTTGCACCTGGCTAGCATGTCCTTTACTTTGGAACCAAAAATGGATGAAGCTTCGATGGGAGCATTCAGAAAGGAAGACTTAAAGGGATCTGTGAGGTCACAAATGTGCATCCAGGCAAGACGCCTCATGACAATGCCCGAACCCACTACTCTAGCAGCCCCTTTGGTCGCATGTGATGGCAACCTCATGGATGAGTTGGATATTGATTTCAGGGTTGCGAGCTGCGAGGCTACTTTGTTCTGGACCTCATCAAACTGTCCTGCGAGCGTCCCAGAGAGTTCAGAGATCAAGTCCCTCTGGAGCCTCGTGAAATGTGCCAAATAATTCAGGGACCATATAGCAAAGGTCCCCGATGCAAAAACATGCTTCCAAAGTCTGTCCACCGCCCGGAACTTCCTGTTGGGTGGGTGGACAGCGGGACTTTCCTCAGCCAAGTCCTTTTTCGTGGCCACTGCCACCACCATAACCTCAACTGGTAACCCTTTGGACCAATGGGGGTTCTCCTCCAGAGGGGAAAGAATTTTGTCTGGTCTCCGAGGGATCGCCTCAATGGAATCAGGGTTCTTCCAAGCATGCTGCACAACAAGCTGGACGAGCTCGTCTGCAGACGGGATCACCCACAAGGTAGAAGGCCAGGCGCAGAAAGCCTGCAGGAACACGGACTCCTCAGACAAGGGTAGGAGAGCTTCCAGTCAACTCTCTGGTTTAACATTTCCAGGATGTCTCCGAGGGAGATATCATCAGGAGGTGACTGCAGGGACCATTCACCATCATCATAGTCCATGTCTTCAGTTAAGGACTCCTCGGGTGAGTCCATGTGCTTCCTCTTGCACTTCCTCTTTCGAGGGGCTCCTCAGTGGGAGTCTCTGAGGAGGACTCGGAAGAGCGGGTACCCTGAACAGGGGTGTCCTTCGCCTTCTCTGCCCAGTGTCCCGGGGGGTTGGCCTGCGACAGCTTCAGCTCAGGGGGTGAAAACTAGGGTTCTGACATCAAAGGAGTGCTACAGAAGCAAGAGCCCTTTCCATCCGTGCAATGGAGAGGGCTCTTGCGGAAGGCAGGTTCACCCGAAGAGGGATGGGAGCCCGGAACCGGGATAGACAAACATGGGACCGAGGTCACACCCCGCTCCGACAAACCCACCTTCATGGGTGGAGCCTCAAGCAGGATCAGAGCGGACGTGGCTATCGGTACCGAGGATGGAACCAAGGAAAAAGACGGCTCCATGCCCTGGGCCAAAGGGCCCATCTCCCAATCCCCAGATTGAGGAAGGACCAGTTCAGGGGGAACCGAAGACCAAATGGGCAAACTCAGCTGGAGTGAGATGCACTGTAGGCGCCAAAGTGATGGGTTCCATGACGGATGTCGGAGCAGAAGGCTTTGGAACCGAGATGGTCGAAGGAGGAGTGTAAGACAGAATCTGTGGAAAGGTCAACCCAAGTCCTACAGGTGGATGGGTCTTAGAAAGTGTGGGAATCCCCGTGGCTAACAACAGCTGGTCCACAAGACACACCACATCGTGTTCTGACATGCTTCTGGTGGATCTAGTGGATACTCCAGATGGGGAGTCAGGACATTCAATGAAAGGGCTATACATCTTGCCCAGAAATGGATCTACGGAAAGGGAGTATCAGGTCCATGGTGGAAAGCCTGCCGGTACCGAAGTCTCTAGTTTCGAGACCGGAAGTAAAGGGGTCAAATCCAGTGAAGTCTGTACAGCACTCAGTGCCGAAGAGGCACTCGGAGCCAAAACGGTTGGTTCCAAAATGGAAACTAACAAAGTGGTCAAAGGTGTGCCCTAAGCCAAAGTGGCCACATGTGCCGAAGTCGAAATAGGCATAGTAAGGTCTATGATCAGTGCTGGAGGCAGGACCGGTGCCGGTATCGAAGGTTTCGAGATGCTCAGAGTAGAGGAAGATGGAGCTGTAGAGGCAGATTTATGCTCTGAAGATAACTTTGGGACCTTTGATTTCCCAGGCTTGACCTCATCACCCGATGGTGAGGAGGGAACCGAGTGGGATCTCTTTTTGTCTTTAGCAGGGGGGATTGAGACTTCCATCGCAGAAATGGTCTTTGAGAAGGGAGACTTGAGTAACCCTTTCAGAATTAGTTTATTTTTGTGCTCATTAAGAGTGGGTTGGCTGAAACTCTAACAAATATCACACGGAGGCTGCACCGAAAGGTGGGGCACTCCTAAACAGTATACACAGTCATCGTGAGAATCACTATTAGGTAACTTGCCATTACATGAAGCACAATGCTTAAACCTGAAGTACTCTTCTTATCCGACATCTTGATAGAAAGAAACCACAGGCCAACCATACAATCCAACTCGAACAAAGTCAAACACCATTCAAAATAGTCACAATTACAGTAATACAGTGGTATGTAAAGAGAAAAGAAGCACCTTACTAAAAGCCAAAGATAATAGGTTAAACAGGAAAGACAATACCAGCAATGGTATTGAAGAAATACCACAAGGGTAAGGGAGGAAAGGCCGTACCAACAATGGTACTTGAAGGATTACCAATGGTAATAACGGGTAAAGTATAGAGGAGGAAAAACAAGGTTAGACAGAAGGAAAAACCACTAGAAATACTATTCATACAATAAAATATGAAGATATCAAACATTTTCCACACAAATATCAAATAAAGTACCACTTAGCTAAGAGCTCAGATGAAACGTGGCTTTACGGCTATGCAGCAAACGAAACAGGGAGAAAGGCGTTCTGGGTGGAGACTTAGCTCAAGAGTTTTTTGGCTGGTACGAGCTTGTTATAAAGCCAACTTGGTTCCGAGGGTTTGGAACTGAACCATCAGTGATGAATGGAAAGAGGATTAACAACATCAGATGATGTATTATGTAAAAGATTTAATTAAAAATTAAGAGACATACATTTACAATAACAGTGAGGGAAATGCAGTGGCAGAAAAGCTAAGTGAAAATTTATGGAGAAACACTTTAATGCATTGCCTACTACCTAGCTAGTTAATAGCACTACTCAAATTCTAATCTCCTTGACCTCCACCATGTTCCATATCAGATCAGATTCACTCCACCTTAAATTCATGGAAAGGAAAGAAGGCTTTTTGGCTTGAATTTTTGCCACTCCTGCCAACCCTTTTGATAACCACTGCTTGTTCCCCAACCCTGGTTGCTGGTACCTACTGGACACCCTGTCTCTGCATAAACAGGCAGGTACTCCTCTACACAAATAAGTGGTTCTATTACTTGCTGATTATATGGCCTTAATCTAAATAAAATCATAGGCCCTCAAATAGCCTACCACCAGAGCATTAATTCCATTTTAGCAGTGCCAACCAGCCATGTTCAGAAATTAGTTTTAGTTAGAAGCCATTCAAGAGTTTATCCATTTTCGTTTTAACTAAAGTTAGCACAATGAGCTGACATCAAACTGAAAAAAGGTACAAGATTGAACATGTAGTAAAATACATACACATTTTATGAAAGATATGCAAACACAAAGTATAAAACATCACATTACAACGCTATGAAGAAGCATGTTGTGTTAAACAAATGTCCCATCTTCCCCTGGAAACTGACATGACCATCATCAGCAAATACAGTCACAGGAAACAAAATGTATGTGTCCCAATGGATGTGTTCCTTAGTCAAGTTACTGACATTACCAATGCAACGCTTTCAACTAGTGCTCTGAAGAGGAAATGTACCAGGGAACAAGAGAAATGGGACGTGTGCTAGTGTGTTCCAGCTTTGCATGTACATACTTGGGACACCTTCCATATGCAGGGGGACTGAAAGAAGAAAAGCATGGAATGAATGAAATGATTGTGATATATCTGAGCCCTGAGTCTCTCACTCCGCTCATGGTTATAGACTGCCTATGCCAAGTCTCATCGCTCACTGTAAAACACGACTCTGCTAAATGGGTTACTATGCTGATAAAAAAAGGAATATGTTCAGCAGTAACACAGACCAAATGGCAAAATTACATAATATAGAGAGGATTAGACAATGGAACATGATCAAGTGGTCATATTACCCAATATTGGGGGGAGACTAATATATTCCCCCATTAATAAATTCTTCCAAGACATCCCAGGTATAAAATTGTGATCACCCATTTAAAGGTCACCAGGAAAATATTCAGCTTGATATTTAAGTGAAGCCTAGTCCTGAAATAGGAGAACCTGTTATGGCAGCTGGTATTGTTAATGTCAAAGCTGTGGCAAAGGGGGTTGGTTGGTTGGTTACCCAGCAATGCTCCTTTTGCTGCCCCATACCACCCTCAATTTAGGTTGAAGACCAAAAAAAGATAGTTTCAGAGAAGAGTGCTAAAAACAAAAAGTACTCTCAGGAAAAAATTCCTTTAACTGAAAAAAAGTCAGAGTCAAGTCACATCAGAGTCACCCCAAAAATACTTAAATTAATAATAATAGTGACTTCTTTGGCTGAGGTTTGGATCGCTAGCTGTTTTTCTCTGGTTTGCTAAAAATAATAATTACTGACATTGCTTGTAGGAAATGACTGGCACCTCTTCTATTGTGCCAGCTATGTCCCACTAATAGTTTGCACCTAGGACAGTTGCCTCTTCTTACTTGCTAATGTGACTATATAGGTTGAGGTCCCTAACATAGGTGTTGCTTTGTATTGGTTCTATTTTTTGTGAAAGAGTAGAAGGAGTGTTTGATGCCATTCATAGCACTGAATACTAAGTAAAGATTACTCACAAACACATACAAGACTAGGAAGAGGGACGGGGCGTTTAGTCTATCACAACACATAAGTGCCTAGACTTGGAAGTGGAACTCAAAACACCTAATTGAAAATAATAACTCATGCATTTTGGGTACCCAATACTTTCTTAGGAAGACTAGGAATACTGCCATTGATGAGGATACTATCCTAGTCACCACTGATGTGGAACCACTTCTGCATCAATACTGCATTCAGGCAGCTGTTGAGACCTACGATAAGGGGAGGGCAGTGCTTCTAGGTGAAACAGAATTGCTACTAAACAATTTTTCTAAGTTCTGAGACCTTTTCAAACAAGACACAGGTATAGCTATGGGGGCACACAGCTTGGCAAACAAAGCAATGAGGAATGGAAAGAGGAGACTGTCTACCAATCAGCTTTCCAAGACTGGGTAAGATGCTACTACTACTTCATAGATGACATTTTATCTTATGGCAGGGAAGCAGGGACAGATCAGAAGAATTTCTAGAATACATCAACAACTCCACTCCCTTTCTTCACTTCACCTCCAACCACAGCCCAGAATCCATCAGTATTTTGGATCTCACTCTTTCCAAGAAGGCTGACATTAGTTCTCTCTCATGACTTATATAGGGAACCTATCAGGGTAAACATGCCACTGTACTATAACAACATGGACCCTCACATCACTAAACAGAATATAGTTCAATCTCAGGGGGAAAGGAAGGTCAGAATCTCTAAAGAGCTGGCATCGCTCACCAATAACCTCGAAGAACTACAGACAGACCTTCTACTATGCAGTTAGACAAACAGGATGTTATTTAACATTCTAACACTCACCACTGACCTGACGCAAAGGGATGACCCCAGACTCAGGGAACCTATTCAGAGGTTGAACTGAGAATTTAGGAGACATTTCACTGACACCTTAATGAAAAATGGAAAAGCTTCATGGCTATTACCTACAACATGGACTATCAAGGATATTCAAAGGGCCATCCCGAACAAATGGGTGACAACACAAGACAACAGGCAGCTAAGAGAGGCACTAAAAGAATAACCAGGCTTCACCCACAAAAAAGAAGCTAGGAGCATCAGGATTTTTTTTTAAGAAAATGCACATACTCTCCCTAAAGCTGGCCCCACAGAAACCTTTAAATGTGGCCCCCTGACTGCAGATTATGCCCAACCATGAGTGGCTCCAATCAGTTTACCTGTCAATTCACTAGCAAGCTATATTCAAGCAAGGTTACAGGGAACTTTGTAAGTGAATCAGTAGTATACAGCGTACAGTTTAGAGGCTGCCAAGCATTTTACATAGGTAAAATGATTGATAAACTGAAAAGGAGGATAGCACAACATATGTCAAAGGTGAGATCAAGAATCACCAGAAACCTGCTTGCTAAACATCTACAAGACTTGTGACCATGTTGGTTTCTGTTTGCTAATATTGGGCACCATCCATTTTGACCAAGTCAGAGGCAACAAAAATGCTATGCTCAAGAAAAAGAACTCTTTTGGCAAAATAGACTCAATGCCAACAGAGCTCATAGCCTCAACTGTAGCTGTTCGATCCACAGTGTCTTGGTATTAAAAAAAAAAAAAAAAACACAAAAGCTATTACTAAAGACCTGAACCCTTTAGCTGATTGAGAACTTTTTCTTCTTTTTTATTTTCTTTAACAGTCTAAGTTGAATGATCATCTTTCACGTCATTGATTATTTTTTCTGTTTGCACACAGTGCAATTTTCAGGTATTAAAACAGACAGGGACTGAGTAGTAATAGCTCCTGTGGTTTGTTGCTATTTTTCTCCAGTGTTTCTTAGTTCTACATTTCCATAATGGTTCTTTACACTTCAGAACATATGTTTTTTTTAGAGATGGATCTGAAGAAGATTATTCACAAGTGCTGGGAACTAACAGATTTCTCAACTAATAGGATAGATCAGTAAACTTATACTTTCAAATATCAACTATTGATATTAATTTTGTGCCACCTGCACAGGTTTAAGGGGTCTGTCACCATGTCTGGTACACTAGCTCACTCCTGAATAGTCAGACGTACCTGATATGCAAATAAAGGGATAGATTTCCTGAACAGTCCAAAATAGATGAGCTTCCAGCCAATGAGAAGCCACCACATCTGGCACACACCCAAGCCTATTGTTAACAAATGTATATAAGCTGAATATTTGCATATTTTATTTGAATGTAACGAAGAACTAATACATCTCCACAATAAAGGATCCTTAACTTTTGACAGAGTTCAGCACATTCTTTGCTAACCATCACTCTAATTTGGATTTTTTTACTCTGTGGCATTCCTTTTTTAGCTTCTTTCTGCATGTGATTTACCTGCCTTCACTCCCCAAGGGTAAGGGAGACTGGTTAATGCTGAAGTTACACAACAACCTTAAGTTCAGGACTAGCTTAATCTCTATTACATTTTGTTTTTGTGTGTCCTTCTCAAGTAAGGGTAGGGTTGGACACAAGTTTCTTCCTGTTTGGGTGGCTTCCAGATCTTATTTTTGAGTTCTATGGCTTAAGATCCTATTGGTGAGGAAACACTGAGATCTCTTGAGCTGGTTTAGGTGCTTAGTAAGAAGCATGCTAAAAATAATATAATGTAATATAATATAATATATTCATATCATTCTTCACTTTCTATCACTTATCTTAATTGTGAATTATGGTATGTCCACAATCAACAGGATAATTTGAGTATCAGAAGGATTTGATAACCTCCCACAATTTATAATCACCAGCAAACTTGGTAAGCTGGAATCACTTGCT
The DNA here is from genome assembly GCF_019279795.1 of Protopterus annectens. Lineage (NCBI taxonomy): Eukaryota > Metazoa > Chordata > Ceratodontiformes > Protopteridae > Protopterus > Protopterus annectens. The sequence goes on from NC_056739.1 coordinate 592,455,428, forward strand.
ATCAGCTTTCATGTCAGGCAAGTATATGCCAAAGAGTAAGGGAGGCCCAGGACAGAACCTTGTGGGATATTTTTTCTGTATTGAGCAAGTAACCCCAACTGTAAATCTATGGGTTTCTATTAGGTAGCCAATTATCTATCCCATGAACTACATATAGGTTAACTTTATTTATTAATTAGCTTTTGTTTAATAGGCAAGTCTGTCTGGGTACAATGACCATTTTCACCAGAGGCCTGAGGAGAAAGGCTCCAAGAAATGGTAGATGAACAATAAAATACGATCTAAACAAATATGTACAAAATACTGAAATTCATTAAAATGAATAAATATGAAATATCATGCAAAGATATAAAGTGTTAAGTTATAAGAATTGACACTGGTGCATATTACAGAATACCACTGAAGCGGGAAATTGTCAGTATAAATGTACTGACATCACTAAGCAGAAGAGAGTATGAACATTTGGCAGCTAAAGTAGAGATATGCATCTACAATCATATTGATATTTGATTTGTAAAAACTAATAAAAGAACAAAGGTACGTATGTTTCTTGTGGCAGGAATGCAATAAACTCACTTCAGTAAGACATAAAGAGACAATTGGGCAGAAATGGTTCAGTAGGTAAGGGGGAAATCAGGAGCATTTGGGTAATTTTAACCTCAAGATTCAGGACAGCTGCAGACTCTAGTATGACTTAGGTCTAGTTTGAGGTTGGTCTTAAAAGCGAAAGACTGTCTGCCCGATGGTGAAGGGAATGCTGTTCCATAATTTAGTTCAGTTTGTGGTGGATTTTTTCGGGCAGCAACTGATGTGCTGGTCAAATTTAACTTTGTCATCCATGAGAGCTTCTTGAGGAGAAGAGGATCAGATACAGTACAAAAAACTTTGAAAAGTCCAGAAATAGGGTGCAGACAGGTTCACTTTTACTTCTGTTTTGGTTGCCTGTATCTAAAATGTGTAGTAGAGCAGTTTCAGTGCTGTGATGGGATTGGCAACCATGTTGTGATGGAAAAAAATAAGTGTTCTTGTAGCAGAATGTGTAGGGTTTGATGATGTATATACAACATAAAATGCTGAGTTGGAACCAAGGTCTAGACAAGTAGTATGGACTCTATGCCCTTTACCAATGACCTGGACAGTCCTTTTTGAGGAACTCAACTTAGATGAGCAGACATGATCTGCCTTTTACAAGCCAGAACTGGTGTGTTTCCAGCGATACAAGGTCACCTACATTGTTTTTAGTTCAGCTATAACACATTACATAGTCTGAATTAAAACTGGTGAGACTAATAGGCCTGCAATCCTCAACAAGCAGCTTAACATTCAAGAGTCTTAACCAGCTATATTGCAGGTAGCGCAACAGTTGAAATAGAAGAGGAATAAATGAAGTAATGCTAGAATTATCAGAAAAATGTAACTTTAACATGAAAAACCTACATACATATTTACAAACCTGTCTACCATAATAAGGAAACCCAATGTTAGATCAAGTACATTAACTGAATATCTTAGTGAACTGACCATCAAGATCAGAAAGAAAAAAACAGAACTGCAAAATATGTTAATGTTAAGTAATATGTCAAGCAATAGCCACAAAGTGCCTTACCTTTCGGGGTAATTTATGAATCATAGAACACATAAGGAAAACAAGCACATTCTAAATGATGGATGGATAGGTATAGCTGACAGTATACATGGAAAAAGCAGGTCTGCACATATGTTGAGCATCAGAGTGTTAAGAAGCTGTTTTGTACAACAATAACTGAGATACAGTTGACTAAATACAACTGAATTGAATACTTAAGTAGTGATGTGCTACTTAAGATGGTTAAAATGATTATTATACATATTTAGATATATAAACTTGCATGTCAGAAAGTTAAACTAATAGTAAAACCCAGTAAAAACATAACACGTGTCATTACTGAAGAGCTAGGATAGATGGATGACAGAACTAGGATAATAAGAATTTGCCACTGCTACCCACTGATAAAAAAGCTTCTGCTGTCAAAGTCATGGGGCTAGTTAGACAGGGTAAGTGAATAAAAGTGGGGAAGGACATACAAAGTGAAAGGCTGAATTATGAGGTAGGACAGAACAGCAGCATCAGTAGTTGATTAGTGTGACATTTAAATGAAACAGGGCAGCAGATAGGGATAATGCATTGAGAAGGAAAACATGAAAAAGTGTGAGTGCTGTGATACTTGAGCAAAATTTAAGGTGGTAGACCAGGAGAGTAACTCAGTGCACAAGGAAAACATGAATAAGCATGCTTAGTGCGATATATACAAATGAAATAGCATAAAAGGGATAGTAATATTTACATAAAATGGTAGCAGATAGCGACAGTACTGTAAATACAACAAAACATGAATATGTGTGATGAATGTGATTCTTAAATGAAATTAAGGAGAGTAGACAGGAGGTAAGGGTAATAAGAACAAACTGCTACATAACTGTGAGGGACTTCAAGAATCACAGGTCTACCAAGTATGACTCCATGTAGAATGTATAAAACAAGTCATGCTAAAACTGCTAATAATCTACTTACAAAGTTACACAATATGCATAACCTTAGTTAAGCAAAGTAATGGTCAAAGGCCTTCAAATGCTTTGAGATCATTAAGATTTCTATGGTCTAATAAAGGGAAATCCCAGAAGGAAAAACTAAGAAATGAGAAAGCTAAGTTCCTTTTCTGAGACTGTGTGGGATGGCTGCACCACTTGTTGTAGACCTAAAATCATGAAAGGTTATTTTGGGGAGATTAGAACAACAACAAAAGGGGACAGTAGATCAGTTGAAGTGGTTTGAATGTTAAGGTAACACCCAGTTTGCTTTTTGGAGGGTGGTGCAATGACATTCTAGATGAATCATTGCATTTCATCAACTAATACCAGTTGAGTACTGCATTTTTTTTCAAAAGAATACACAAAGACTAGAAGACCATACTTAAGGATAAGGATGAATCCCTCGTAATAGATGCCCCCCTTCCTCAAGATTAACCTGGCTTGAGGTTTTCTTTTTAATTTTTTTTTTAAACATTTTAGTTTGGAGTTGAAAGGAGAGTTGGGAAGCCATCCAAATACCAAGGTACCTGAAGTGTGGAACAGTTTCAGTTGGAATGCCTCTGGAACTAACACCATCCTAGGTTTTCATATTCTACTGACAACATGGGATACCAAAGAGAACAACCTTTGTTTTATTAAAGTTAAGAGTTGTTTGAAAAAAAAATTACATCTTTCACGTCTTCCTGTACTATGTACCTAAACTACTGAGTACGCTACTTTTTTATAATATTGGGAAGATCTTGACAAGCAGAAATAAGAAGTAAGAAGAAGGACCTTAGTACTGAACCGTAACGCATACCAGAGTTGGGATTTAAGGGGTTCATCAATGTGACTTTAAAGAAAACAGGATTCAGTGAACTGAACTCACTTTAGATGGGAAACATTTTAGTGAGACTGCAAAATGAGAGGGAAAGGAATTTTCCCCTTGTCCCCAGGGTTGTTACGTTATGGAGTTGGACACACTGAATGCAGGTATAATTGTTAAAGTCAACAGTCAACTTTTTTGTGTCATATATTCGCAGTTTAACTAACACAGTTGACATAATGGTGAAAGTCTTTGGCTCACATGCACAAGGTTCAATCCTGACCTCCGACTAATGCCCGTGTGGAGTCTGCATATTCTCCCTTTGTCTCTGTGGGGCTCCACCCACCTCCTAAAAACACGCTGGGAGTTTCCACCTCAAAATCACCCAAGAATAGAGTTGTGGACAGCAGTACAGACTCTAGATGGTGCCAATTGAGGGAAGAGTTGTACAGATCAACCTCTTTGGGCATCAAATGTGGTGCACAGTATTCCCTAGATTTAGGAACATGGATCAAAGATTGCATGTCATGTCAAGGCTATCCACTCAATGGTGTAAAACATGGCTCTAAGTAATTTGGTTTTGCTGACTAATATCGCCAAAAACTGGACACACTATTTGACCATGAGAAGTGTGAAGAGGATCCAGGCTACTCTGACCTCTGCCAGGGACCCATGAACACTCAATATAGGTTCACTGACAGGATGCAACTTGGAACTGGATGACATGGTGATGTGGAGGAAGCTGGACATCCTCTGTATCTGGGACACAAGATGGAAGGGCACATAGCCACTTGGATTGAAGCCCACAGTCTACTAGCTGGAGGACCATCTAGAAATCGTATGGGAACTGTGGTGAGGGAGAGTCTTCAAAGGACAATGACAGATGTCATCAGAATTAGTAAGAGACTCATGGCAGACAGACTCCAGTGTAAGGAAAGGGGACTATTCATAATCAAAGTCTCTGTCCCACAGCAGGGTTGTGATAATGAAGAAATGAGTACATTCAGACAGCATCTGCATGATCTACTAGATAAACCAGGGCAACATGTGTTAGTGTTGATAATGGGGGACATAAATGCATATATCAAGACAGACAGACAGACAGAACAGGATATAAAGACTGCTTTGGTCCACATGCATGAATAAGGAAGAAGAGGCCATTCTAAATTTCTGTCTGGCAAATGGCTTGATGGTGGCCAGTGCAGTTACAAGATAACATACAACAGTGTCCAAAAGGCAACTTGGGTAGACTTCCTCACTGTAAGGAATGGGAAGGGCATTGGGGTAGAATCAGTAATTGCAAAGTCATCTCCAAGGGGTGTAAAACCCCAGTTGGACCACACCATAAACCACTGGTTGCCGAAATTAGTGGTCAGAGAAGGCTCTATCTAAGGTCAAGAGACTAGAATGAAGACCTGGTAGTTGACTAGATAAAAAACACAAGAGTTCAAAGAAATACTCAAGGCACTAGCACCTCAGGAAGAAGAGGAAATAGATAGGACTGAAGAAGAATGACCGCGCCTTAAAACAACATATGGAAACTACAGAACAGATATGCAGCTGAGACAGTTATGGAAATAATGTACATAAGGAAAGCTGGTTCATAGGTAAGTACTAGGCCTGGTGCCCTTGTCAGCCCTTAAGCACAGCCAGTTTCTCTTTTTGTGCTTGAATTAACCTGTCCCATTTGGTTAGAAATTGGCCTTACCCAATGCCATTGTCGATATTTATATATTACCCCTAATATGAATAAGTGGAATCATTCCATAGGTAACTTGTAGGGACACACGCAAGGGATACAGTATTTAAGAGCTGTCTCTAAATATTTGTAGTACGGGGGGGAGATCCTGAGGTAAATTTTCTGTTTCCTACCCATAGATCCAAGTTGTGCTTGAATATGAATACGATGTAGGAGAGGTTTAGATACCTAGACAAAGTATTTCTGATGTCATTTGACTTGCTGACGCGCAGTAAATCTATCAGCACTGGGTCAGAGGTTGCCTTGTATGCCAGACACGTCACCTCTTAGCAGTCTGTAGGATACAGAGTATAATGACAGTGCTTTGAGGACATGTTGTTAAGGCCTTGTATCCTTTTAGTAAGCTATCTCTGTGGACGTTCCAGTTGTTGTGTGTGTGTGTGTGTGTGTGTGTGTGTGTGTGTGTGTGTGTGGACAGAGATACGACAGAGGGAATCATATTCAATGATTGAGCTAATGAGAGCTAAGTAAAAGTAAACAGTGATGTACCTAGATCTAGACAGAATCCCTTTGTTTATAAGCTGTGCATTATAGAAGGACTTACAACAATGGACATATGTTGCTCAAAAGTTAGGTCACTGTCACAAGTTCCCAAACTCTGCACAACTGTGTCAACTCTTAATTGGGTCAATTCTGGTTAGTGGAACACAGAAGTTCAGAAAGTCATCAAAAGAAAGGAGTGGAGAAAATAGTGGGAGACAGAAAAGATGGGATGGACCAGACTAAGAAAGAATACTGGCTGGCTTACACAGAGGCCAAGAGAGCAGATGCAATATCAAAGAACATCAGGTTGCAAGGCAAAGACAGAAAGATAAAGAAGATGGTCATCAGATACCTTTCATAAGGGATGCATGCCAGTAGATCCATCAGCAACAACCTGCTCACTAGGCCATAGGATGTCAAAGGCAGATGGAAGGAGTATTTCCAGCAGCTTCTGAATGAAGAAAACTGCACAGAATCTGTACTGGCCCAGACAAAGCCTATACATTAAAAAGAAGAGGATCTCACCTTAGAAGAAGTGAGACTAGCAGTAAGGAAAATGAATTCAGGAAAAGCAGCAAACTCAGATGAGGTCATGGCAAATATGAGCAACATACTGGGAGAGTTAGGGGAGAAATTGCTCTGGGGATACTCATAGCAGTATGGACAGAAATGGCATGGCCAGGACGGAGTATGTCTCCCTGCTGCTTAGTGTCTTTAAAAACAAGACTGCATATGCAGTAAAGGGAAATGGATGTTTCAGTATAGATTAACCTATTATTTGCAGTAGGATGAATGGCAGACCTAATTAAGAAAAAGTAACTGCTGGGGCATAACAGCTGAGAATCTGTGCAGAAAGAATTGCAAAATTGTACAACTTTTTTGACACAAGAACCCATATGAATTACGTTTGAAGTGAAACAATGACAATCACAAAGCACTAATAATGTCTGTAGTTAATTCACATCAAATGACAAAGATGTTTTAATTATTTTTGTATTTCTGCCAAATGTGTTTGACAGTTTCAGGGAGATCTATTTCAATAAAATGGACTTGAATTTCAATAAAATACTGCAGTACAGAGAGGTCCGTTATAAACAGAGACAATGACATCCACCAATACAGATAGATTGTAAAATCTTTCCGAATTCTAAGGTTAGGATAACCATGCTGAAACACATGTTAGAGCCATCTGTCCTTATCATATCAATATTCCCCCTCCCAGATGTGAAAAACAACTTGCATGTTTTCAGTAAATTTTAACTTTTAAAATTCTCCCCACTTCATCCATTCCAGTCATCCCAGTGTCCCATCAGTCACCATGTCTACCTGCCCCTCCTTCTTCCCCTGGACTTCCCTGAGTGAGCTGGGTTCAGCCTGGATCTAAGACATCCTGGGAGGCGATGTCAGTAACTGCCTCTGCTGCTGTTGGGGCTATATTATGATCTACCCTTGTTCCCTCACCCCTCCCCTACATTCATTGACAACTTCTAAGGACTACTCCCCTCTGTGGACCACTCCTTCCCTCAAGGACATCTTCAAATTCCATCCCCACAGATAGGGATAACCATTCCTCCTTACCTGCACCTCAGACACCCAAGCTGGTAATCAAATATGGGGTCGCCCGGGCAGTAGTTAGAGATTTATCCCTCTACACCATGGCTCCTATAACATTTAACCTTAGGGAAAAAAGTGCACTGGCTACATTTAGATAAATTTTAGAAATTATGTACTCTTATATTTAACGCACTAAAGTATTAAGGCTGCTTTATAGGCAGCTACTTGTATAACTGGTCATGTTCCATGGTTTCAGACTTCATGTAGTTTCTCTGAACTGCTTACTAGTTTTCTTTTAAAAGTTTATTATATTTTACCTTGTACATTTCAGTCAGAACATACAGTTTAGACCTTTCCTGATTGCTTGCCATTGCAGACTCATCATCTACAACTAAAAGCATTTGCTAATAGAAAAAATCCTAGTAATGCAGGAAAGAACTCCTACAAATTTCACTCAGTACTCACTGGTCAGACCTCTCATGACTAATCGCTTGTACCTGCTTGCTCTTTGCTTCAGCTAAAAGTAGGTCCAAATGGAAAAATAAGCAGCTAATAATTTTTCAAATGCAAGAAAGAACTACCATTTCTCTGCTTCTCGTCACTTGTTCTTGTTATTTAAACATATTTGCTTGAAAAATCCCTTGCCTGCAGGTTAAACAGAGGACATTAGATACCCACCTCCACAAAACAATGGAAATTGTCTTTTGATTTCACATATGCAACCCAGAGCAGTTGAAGATTACAATATTACACTAACTAACTTACTTTCCAGCCTTTCTTATATTGTTTTAGTGTAAAACATGCACACATTTAAAATAAAGAAACAAAAATACACTCTTACTTTAAAATCACTAGCATACACAGCAGTCACTGATAAGACCCCCAACCTCACATTTAAAATAACTATGATTGAGTACTATACAGAACAAATTTATAATATAGCTTGCAATTTACATCATTAAATTTACTACATAAACACTAACAAGAACAATTTTTTACTTGCAGTTATTTCTTCATTCTCTTTAGTCATCATGTAAACTTTAATGACATAAAATGGGATTAATGCATCAGAGTCACCTAACCATTTTAACACAGTCAACAGACTTCCAGTCTTTTTTCAACACTTCTTATAAAGTCACAGTTCACATGTCTAAAGTACCTCTAATGGCAAAGATGCAGTACAGTTCTCCAATTTATTCACTAATTTTACATGTCTGCTGATCTTTTTCCTGATTATCCACAAGTTCCAATGTCAGTCTCTGGTTGAAATCCAAGAAACAGCGGACTTTCTGGAACAATGGAAAAAGTTTTATTAGAAAGTCTCTCTATGGGCTTTGTTACTGGCAGAAGAATGAGCAGCAGAGCCATGTGCACCCTGCTGTCTCACTATTTGCTGGTTAAGATTTTTATTTCATCTTTCAGCCGGTTCTGCATCCAAAAATTCTTTGATCCCACAGGAAAAAATTTTTTAAAGACAGCTTAATGGAGCAACTTGAATCTCACACCTGACTTTCAACATCCTCCGACTGCCAGATTAACTTGCTTCTTTTTTGCTGGTATAAACTGAATAATCATTTCAACACTTTGGTATCCTCGATTTTCAATAGTTTTCCCTTCTGCCACAGTTTTATCAGGAACAACTATTTCCACTGATAACAGCCTTTTTACTAATGTTGGTCTTGGCTGCTTTTTCATGGCCAGATTTGCAGCATACATATGCATCATCTCCATTAACAAATCCTATTGTGGAACACCAATCCAATCACTACCTGTACGTCTATAAAATTAATGTAATCCATTGTTTCTAATTTCTCTGATGTAGTAGAAAATCTCAGGTTTTCTCTCTGCATGCCCTGTCCTGTAATTTTATTTTTATCTGAAACATTTCTTCTTGGGAAGCTTCGTGTTCAGTCAGTCTTTTTATCATATCAGCCTGAGATCACTTTAGTTTTATCAACTCAGATGAATTGCTACTTAAAATTGCTTCTGTTTCTCTAGCCTTTTATAACTTGACTTTATATATTTTTAACCAGGGTCTGACTTACTTTAAACACCACTAAGTGCATTTGACTTAGTTTTCCTGTAAATAACTGGAAGCCATCTCCTATAGTAAAGCTGAAACTTGGGATTACTTTTTGCTGAACAAGGACTGAGGTTCTTCTCAGCCAGAGCATTTTATTTCTATTTTCTGACAGATTTTCTCTCAATTTCTCAAAATGTTTCCTGTGCTGGCATCCAGGAAGTGTAACTACTAGACAGTATCTCAATTGTACCAAAACTGATAACTTTTACCTGCTTTTTAAAACAATTTTTCAGTTTTCATATTTGAAGAGCTCTAATCAACATGTTTGTCAGTGTGTAGCCATCTTGGAAATCTTTTTGACAGAAACCTTTTTAGCCTGTCTAATCAAGTACCTATAAATTACACCATAAAGATAAAAGGGACTAAAAGTAAAAGAAGGTGCTTCTCTGCACATTTATTAAAAAGTGTGGAAGTCAAGGAATGGGTAATAAGCAAAACAGAAGATTTTACTAAGTCAGATAGAGAATGATTCAGATGGGACAGTTAGTGGATTGGATAAAATGAAGCTGGGTTTAAGTTTAGGTTAAACATTTATTTTTTAAATCCCAGAGCACAAAAATCATTAGCACAAAGACATAGGTAATAGAAAGTGGAAAGTGCAGTGGAAAACCTTAGAGACCTATAAAAAGAAGATTAACTAGAAATCTTGACAAAATAATGGAGGTAGCTTAGCAATTTTAAAAACATTTATAAACTGCAGAATAGTGGGGGAAATGGCATAACTGGAAATGCTTTTGTAAAATTTATATATCCTAAAGCTTGGCAAAGGGGAAGCTTAGCAATTACCAGTACAACAGATAAAGGAGAAGTAAATGCTGTGATGTATAATCATGCAACAGAGAAATCTTCAGTAACAGATGGAATTCCTGTAGAAATATGAAAGTTTAGAGGAAAGAAATTATTGAAAATATGGAAACTCTAGTTTAATGATGCTCTTAAGGGAGTCTGGGGAATACCTTCACTGTGGAAGAAGGCCATGGTAGTAATACTACTGAAGGAGGACAATAACCATACAGACCCTTAATTATGCAGGCCAACTTTGATTCTAAATCACAACTATAAGTTTACTTCTATACAAGATAAGAGAAATAAAAATTGCCAAAGCTGATCTGTATCAATAGTGTTTTTGAGGAGGGGAGGCAAAGATTTGAAAATATTAATAAAACAATGATGATTCAGTGGGAAACAAAATATGACAAGTACCATTACTGTTAATTTGCTTTGATGTACAGAAAACATTTAAAAGGGTTTGTTTGGAATTCATGAGCAGGGCAATGTTAGCCTTTGTATTTCCAAATAGTATACTACAGTTAATAAGGAGTAAGGGACCACAGTCACAATTCTACAGGTCTCCTCAGAGCGGCTTTCTGGAAAAGCATCGTCTGCTCTCTCCTCCGATGCTGAGAAGTGTGGTTCTTCGTTGGGTGAAGGGATCCAGGGATCAACACCAGAAGGATTCAGAGAAAGTGATGAATGGTCCAAGGTACCTGAATTGGCTATAGATGTCAAAGGCTCTATCAGCATACATTTACACACACTACATGAAGTCATAGCTGGTTCTTGTAAAAATAAGCCTTTAGAATTCATGAGTGTTACAAAACAGTTATAATCCTGGGTAGGTGTCTGGACAGAGATAATTTTATTGGCCAGATGCATGACAATTTAAAACAAGTACTAAAATCACTATTTCAGAGGTTTAGTGAGGTATTAAGATGCAGTAAACAGGTATATCCAAGTGTATTTTAAATACTGAAGCACATATTACCAGAGGTCAGCATCAACAACCCCATTTTCTACAACAGGTCAGTGTGACATTAATTGATGCCACTTATTTCGATTCAGTGACACTCTCTTACCTTCTTCAACAGTCATGCTTGACTGTCACATGTCTTCTCTAACATAATCATTCCATCTCTCTGCTGAATAAATTATCAGAAATAAAAGAAGCAAGAAACATTATGTGAGGTTTAACAGTATAAAGGGGGTTAAATGAGGAGTATACCAAAGAGTGCTAAGGCAGAATGGTAATATGATGGCAAGATGGATAAAACAAATAATGTAAATGTTATGAGCAGGGAGGGAACAACACTAATGAAGGAGATAAATACGAGAGGTGATTCTATCAGGTAAGTACTAAACTACTTTAACTTGATGGTAGAAGACAGCCTGAAACAAGCTAAGAATAAAGCTGGGGAAAAGATTCTGGCGGAGGGAGGGGGGGCTCCACTTACACTAATTCAAAGGACACAATGAAAAAAGATTAAGAGAAAAACACTCAAGGATGGAACTGTTCTTTATATGGGAAACAGAAAAAGAAATAAAAAGGATGGAGGAAATAAAAGCATCATCATCACCATCATCAACAAGCCATTTTTTCCTCATTTTTTCAACATGGTGCTATGGTGTCACATCAGCTGTAGCCACCTCTCTTGATTCAGTGCTAATCTTTTGCCTTAGACAGTCATGCCTGACTATTGCAGGTTTTCTTTTACACAATCCAGCCATCTCTTTGCCAGATGTCCTTATTTCTACATGCCAAGCAGATAACAAACAAAATACAAAATTAGAAGTTATACATTAATTAAAAGATGCACAGAGTTAGAAATACCCTAGAAATAACCTGGCTCAGTAGTGCATGGATAAAGCACAATGCTGCATAAACAGTGGTAACTTAAGGGTGACTCTTTAATAGCTAGCAGTTCCCCTGATATTGATATCCCTTCAACAAACAGTAAAAAAGCAAACAGTATTCCCTATAGTAACTACTACAAATATAACAGACACACTGCTTGCTACATTATTAGCACACATTGACAAGTGCGAAAGCACTATCAGCATGCCTTTATGATGCCATGATATTCTCCCAGCTTCATAAAAGAATGCATGTTCTGCACTTGTACTCCACTATCTCCCTAACAGTTTAGTCTTGGGACAGCCACCCCATTTGCCAACCATTTCTACCACTATCTCCACAACAGTAACCACTGTCTCACCCTCTCTGGGGTGTGGGGGGAATTGTGAGAAGAGAATGCTCGAAGGAGTTTGGGTAAAATCAGAAGCCAATCTGCACATCAGCATCTTGGAGGTGAGGGCAATTTTCCTAGTGCTGTGGGAATTTCAGGACTTCCTCCACCTTGCAGTGATAGTTATTCAATCAGACAACATGTATTTAGTATGGTACATCAACAAGCAATGCGGAACCAAAGGCTGTGAGAGTTTGGTAGTGGTCAACTGTTACAGTACTAGGTGACTATATCAACATGAATGCCCAATTCACATACAAATGCGGAACACAAACTAAGTCACAGTGACAATACTGTTTTTTTGTCTTCAGGAGCAACAAGTTCACTTCATAAGATATACTTATTATCATTATTATATTATTATTAGCAATAGTAGTACAGTGTAAAGGATATGAGAAATCAGCTGAATAGATTGAGACTTCTTCCATGTCAGTTTGCATAGCATGTAACATTGAGCAAGTACTTTCATTGCTGCGTAATAAACCCTTACACAGCAGGGACATGTGTCCATTAAATCTTACAAAGCCATGAAAAAAAACTTGTGTTGCCACATCTAACTACAAAGCAATAGCTGTTGCCACATCTAGCTACAAAGCAATAGCACATAACACTGAAAGCAGACTGCATAAGCACCAGAAATTCTCAGGACCCAGAACACCAACTGGTACACTAGCTTCATGAATGTATCCACAGCCCCAAATTGTAGCTCCCCTCCAAAAACCATTCTGTGCAATGCATTTTTATGGGCACCACACCTATTCACCACTGAAAATATGACAGGCTTATGCAAACAAAACTGCCTAGCCAACCAGTCAATCTGAAAAAAGTGACTTAAAATAAAACAATTAAGATACTACTTTTTATTTAAATTCTACCACATCTGCGTACATAGAAATCAATCAATTATTTCTAGAACATGTATGTCATGGACTACATAGCAAATTCCTAGTCATGCCCTTGGCTGGCACTTGTCCTAAACAGAGCTGTAGCTAGCTCATCTAAAACCCTAGGCAGCTCCCTGACTGGGGTCCTCAACTTCAAGCACCTCACTACAATTGACAGCTCACTAGCACAAGTGCAAATGCACTGTTAGCCTTCAATTAAGAAACCACAGTATTATCATTGTCACCTGCCAATCAAGCTCCCTAGTAGCTTGGGCAGCCACCTCTTTGTCCCACTCTAGTTATAGTCTTAAACACGAAGAACTGTTCAACACTGCAGTGTATTCAAATGCATTCATTTAACTTGCTTGTGCTTCACTCTCATATAAATTGCCTTCTCTACAGCTTGGTACTTAAACGCAAAGAAGGCAATGACTGTGCTGCCATGAACCCATCCAAAGACCACCTCAGGCTGTAGAGAATGCAGGTTTTTACATCATCAAGGACAGTTTGGTTATATGACCAAAAAAAGTTCTATCTTCCCAGAGAGGTAGGAGATTCCCTCCAAGATTTATTTTTTAGCACATTTATTAATTATCACTTAAGATATAGACAAACATACATTAATATAAAAGAAAACAAACAACATTAACATGTTTCCAGTTACAAACATTATAGGTTCATAGGTAGGTACTAGGCTATTAGCCCTAGGGCCTATATAAGCCTAACCAAAAAGGTACTCTGGCTTTCGCCACCCAAGAAAATTATTTTCTTGTGCCCTTGTCGAGCAGGGCCATAGACCTGATCCCTGGGGTGAATTTCCTATTTCCCATCCAATCATCAAGATTTTTCTTGAAGAGTGCTAATGAGGAGCTCTGTTTGACATAGATAGGTAGTCTGTTCCAGAGTATAGGAAGTCTGTGGGACAGGAATCTATCCCTCCAACATGTTCTGTTTATTGTGGTAACATGGTTTAGCTCCCTAGAGCGTGTAGCTTGGAGGGATTGGGATTTCTTTAAGTGGAGCATGTCCAACAGCTCTGGGTTTGACATAGCTTTGTATGTTAGGCAGAGACTGCCTCTGAGTAGGTGATATGCAATGGAGTAAAGCTGAAGTTTTTTGAGACGGTCTGTGTAGGGCATCTGTTTGAGGCCAGTAATCCTCTTTGTGAGGTATTTATGTGGCCTTTCCAGTTGTTGTAGATATCTTGTGAGGTACATACCAAAAGGGGCATTGTACTCTATAATGGGTCTAATGAGTGATGAGTAGAGGGGAACACTGACCTCATTGTTTCTGGATGAGAAACCTTTTGTGATGAGGTGAGCCACGTAGAAGGATTTCCTGACCACTGTGGCGATGTGATTATCAAAGGAGAGACTACTGTCCACCTGTGTCCCAAGGTCTCTAATCTAAAACTTTCGGCATTAAGTAGTCTACCACTTATGTGGTAGTTCATGGGTACAGAGTTTTTTTCCAAAGGGGATGACAATACACATTTTGGCATTGAGCTTGAGGCCATGGCTTTGACACCAGGCATCTGTCTCAGTGAGGCCCTTTTGTAGTATGTCCACATCGTTAGGAGTTTTGATTATGGCTCCTAGTTTGCAGTCATCTGCAAACTTTGTTAGCCAAAGACCTTCTATGTTAGCCTGTACTTCAGAGAAATAGATACCAAACAAGAGAGGACCCAGGACTGAACCCTGTGGTACTCCACTTGTCACTGGTCTGAAGTCGGATTTGGAGTCTGCTACTTTCACAGTGTGGGTTCTGTACGTGAGCCAGTTGGCAACCCATCTTGTGACATAGGGATTTATACCTAGTTTAGTGAGCTTATCTATAATTCCAGAGTGGGGGATGGTGTCGAAAGCCTTGGAGAGATCTAGATAGGCTGTATGAACCACCTTACCCTCATCTATGGCTTTGGTGACTGCTTCAAAGAAATCAATCAAGTTTAGGAGACATGATCTGCCTTTTACAAACCCGAACTGGGTAGGGCCCAGAGTTTGGAGATTACCAATGTCTTTGTTTATGAGTTCCATGATACGTAAAATGGCCTTGCAGACCAGGCTCGTCAGGCTAATGGGGTGGTAGTTCCTGGGTTCCATCGTGGCTCCCCCTTTGTGGAGTGGGATAACCGTCGTGGTGTGCCATTCAGTGGGCACAAAGCCTGAGGTGAGGCTATGCTTGAACATGGTACTTAGGTAGGGTGCCAGTTCATTCTGTAGTTCGTGTAGAATGCAGCCTGGGATATTGTCAGGTCCCAAGGATGCTATGTTCTTGGCTTTGGAGAGTGTTTTTTTTTACCTGTGCAGCTGTGATTACAAGAACTTTGCATTCTTCCAGTATAGAGATGGGCCCTCTAGGGGGTGAGAGGGGGGTAAAGTTAGCACTGATCCGATCTGCCAGGATGTTGGCAATATCAATTGGTTATGTATATTTAGTGCCACTGTGATGCAACTCAGAACAGATCTGAGTGTTGCCATTGAGATTCTTGACATAGCTATAGAATGCTTTGTGGTTGGTCTTTAGAGTCAGTGGCAATTTTGTTTTCATAACTAGCTTTGGGGGATTTTATGAGGGATCTCAGCTTCCTACCGAGGTTGACCAGGAAGTTCCTCCAGTCATGGGATTTTACTCTTTTTTGTAACAGTTTCTTTCTTCTGTTGTAGAGTTTGTATATGGCAGAGGATCATCAGATTGGCTTCCTTTTTTTGGAGGATAGCATCTTGGTTCTATTAGGGATAGAATGACCATGCACTCGTGTAAGTGCTTATAAGGTGCATTTGTGTAAGATTCAGCAGTTGTACCTCTATTGTCCATCTGCATGGGTGTCATGAAGTTTGCCACTTCTGTCTTAAGAAGTATGAAGGTGGCTTTGGAAAAGATTTTTACGGTGGTTTCCCTAATTGGGGGTGGGGGTGGGATGTGGATGTTTAGGGTGATCTTGTGGTCGGATCTGACCAACGAGGAATTGACCTCTGGTGTGGAACACTGGTTGCCCATGTTAGCAATGACCAGGTTTAGGATATTGCTGCCCCTGGTGGGGGTGTGAATAAGTTGACCCAAGGCGTTGGAATTTATGAATTCCAGAAAATATTGAACAAAAGAGTTGGTACATTTATTTTATTTATTTTATTTTACATTTGTTGACCGGGATAGTCCGACTGGATGCATGTCCATTTTCAGCGGAGGCCCGGGGAGAAAAGCTCCAAGGGTAAGCAGATACAGCATTACATAATACCAGCATTACATATTACAAACAGACTATTTACAGAGATTACATAAGTAAGCAAGTTAAACAAGTGCAACTCAGAACAGATCTGAGTGTTGCCATTGAGATTCTTGACATAGCTATAGAATGCTTTGTGGTTGGCTTCCTTTTTGAGTAGTATTCCCAGTCAATGGTGGGGTAGTTGAAATCGACCATTATTAGGGTGTTGGGTTGTACCCTAATACTTTCCAGTATATCAAGAAATGAGGAGTGGGAATCCTGGGGCATGGTGGGGGTCTGTAGCAAGCTACAGTTTGAATTGCGGTCTTGCCCAGAGTTAGTTGCACTTGGATAATCTCAGATGCATTATGCTGTGCAACTAGTCTGGAGGTGTGGATATCCTTAATGAATATAGACATGCCTCCACCTTTAGTGCTTTGTTCTGAGTTAGGTGGCCGAAAGGTGTGGTATGAATTATAGCCTGGTAATGCAGGGGTGCTCTCTGGAGCTTTGAACCAGGTCTCTGTCACTGGACAGATGTCGATGTTCTCCATTTTAAGGAGTGCCTCGAGTTAGTACATTGTGAGGTTTAGACTTCTAGCATTGAGTAGCATTACCCTCAGATTTTGCTTGCTTGTACCTGTTACGGTGGTGAATTTGTCATTTGAACCCTGCCTAAAAAAGGCACTATAGGGGTGGCAAGAGCCTTAGCCAGTATCCGGAATCCCAACGGCGACAGGTTCAGGCCATCTCTGGCAAAGCATCATGGTCTGTCGATCATGTTGTCCCAGGCAGACAAATACTGGATCCCCTTAGAATGACACCAGAAGCTTAGCCAATTGCATTTTGTCCTTGTACTGTGGTATCATTCTGGGTGATGGCAAGATGCCACTCAGGGCTAGGGTCATACCTGCCTGGGCTACAACATCGGAGAGCTCTTCCATGTCTCTTTTCATGTAGTCCAGGGAGGTACATCTCAGGTCATTCACACCAACATGGACAATGATAGTGTCATATTTGTACTTATTGTGGAGTGACCTGAGTGCGTGCGTTATGTGGCAGATCCTGGCACCTGACAAGCAGCTGACAGTAACTTTCTCCTTGTTTAGCCTGGTGAGTCGAGCATCAGTGTGCCTGAATATAGAGTCACCTATGACTAGAGTGTTGGGTACGTTGTTATGCCTTATGGGCTGTGGTTGAGTGGCACACTGAGTTTGTGGGCTATGTGTCATTTGGGTTGTGTTGGGGGGTTGAGTTTGCTTGTATTTCTGCTTTGGAGGTCCCTGATGCTTGGACAGGTTTTTATTGAGAGCCACCGCGAATGTAGGTGTGTGTTTTGTGTTTCTATGTGTGTGTTTTGGTCATGTAGGTTTTGAGGGACTATGTGATGAGTGTGGTGTGGTGCAAGTGTTTACCTTCTCCTCTTGACTGTCTTGTCCAGTCTTAGGTTCATAGGTTCATAGATTAGTACTAAGCTAACTGCTCTTGCGAGCCATTTTAAGCCTAGCCAATTATCCCTTGTGAGACTCAAACCCTGCACCTTGTGTTTGTGAGGCAAACACCTCAACCATTAGGCCACCCTCCCAACCCCCTTAGGTGAAGAGAGCTTTGCTTCCAGTTTGGCTATATAAGTGCATCTCTCACAGGTTGTAGTGTTGGGTGGTAGGAGGAGAGGGTTGTCTGTGTACATGAGGCAGTTGCTGCATTGCCCCATATATATCACATATGTTATTTTTTATGTTGTGTCTTGTTGTGTCTTTCAGCTTTTCCCGGTTAGGGGTCGCCACAGCGGAACTCCAGTCCGCTAATGAATGGCAGTAGATTTTTACGTGCCGAATTGCCAGCTCTGACGCACAACCTTTAACGAAGGCACGCCCATTCACGCATGTCTCCACACAGAAGACGCTCTAGCTGAGAATCGAACAGGACAACGTCTTACTGTGAGGCGACAACGCTACCGCAGCACCACCACTGCAGTCTCACATATGTTATTTCTTTTTTTTTTTTTTATAAATACAGAAAAGTTGTATAAAATCTTGCCATAACCACAGATGTCCTTCTCTTCCATGTTGCAGTATTCAACATATGGGTTTACTCTTCTTGCTTCGTGAACGTCCGGCTAATATACAAAAGTTTTCAGTCACTGTACAGCCTGTGGCTCAAGGAACATGGGTCATAAAAGTGACGTCTGCACACACCAGCCCTCAGAACTGAAAGCCCCAGTTGGAACCAGCCTTAGTAAGGGCAATACCAGTCCTGTGCCACCCAGAAAGGGAAATGCAGCCTAACAGGAGGGGAAGGAGGGTGGGAAGGAATACTGCAACATGGAAAAGAAGGACATCTATGGTTACGGTAAGATTTTGCACAACATTTCTATGTCTTTCTATTCCCATGTTGCAGTATTCAACATATGGGTGAGTGTCAAAGCTCACTGTGAAGGAGGGGGTGGTGGTCTAGAGGCGGTTTCCAGGAATCCGTGAGGGATAGTCCTGGCAAAACCCACCCTGGCTCTGGAAATGTGGTCTAACTTGTAATGTTTGGTGAAGGTGTGCACTGATGACCAAGTGGCTTCTTCAAGAATGGTAGAGGTATCCAGACCCTTGAAGAAGGCTCCTGAGGAAGCCACAGCCCTGGTGAAGTGTGCTTTAACAATGCCTTGCAGGGATTTCCCATGGTATTTGTAGCAGAAGGTGATGGCTTTGGAAACCCAGGAAGAGATAGTTTGTTTGGTTACTGCCTTCCCCTACGGCTCTGGGGTGGAAGGAGACAAAGAGTTGATCAGCCTGTCTGATGGGCTTAGTTTTAGCAGATAAAACCAGAGCTGTCTGTGAAAGTACAGTTGTGTACATTTGCCATAAATGTAGATGTTCAAGTGTATTCACTGTTGCAGTCATTACATTTGGGTAATCCTGCTGGCAGGTTGCCCTCAGCCGGCCTGAATTCCGAAGTCTTGGGTCCTGTGTCAGCAGCTGTCGCCCCTTCCCTGACATCAGGTCGTCAGGGGTATAAAAGAAGCAGCTGACGCCATTTTCTTCAGTTTTTCTTGCCAAGGATGTCATGTGCCCCCAAAAAGGGTAGCCAAACTTTATATTTATATATATATATATATATATATATATATATATATTCAGAAATACATCAATATAAATTTTACCTTCATCTATAAGCAAATACACCACATAGGTAGTATAAATCAGAGAAGGAAAGATAAGATCCAAAAGAAAAAAGGGGGTAGGCGGGTGGGTAACCTGGACTGCAACAGTGAATACACTCGAACATCTACATTTATGGTAAGCGTACACAACTGTACTATGTTCTTCGTGTTTTACTGTTGCAGTCATTACATTTGGGTAGTGTCCCAAAGCTATGGTTGGGAGGCTGGAACTAGACAGCAGTAGCAGCGGCTATGACGCCCTGCAGAACTGCAGTGGCAAAGCCTGCCCTGGATTTAGAGTAGAGTGGCAGATAATAACACTTTGTAAAGGTGTGCACTGAACTCCAAGTAGCCGCCTCTAAAATGTCTCTAGTTGGTACTCCCCTGAGAAAGGCTGCTGAGGTGGCTGCAGCTCTGGTGGAATGAGGCCTAATGCCCTTAGGCACTGGCTTGCCGTGATGTAAGTAGCAGAAATGAATGCAGTAGCTTATCCACTTAGAAACAGTCTGCTTTGGGATAGGCTTTCCTTGTGATCCTGCAGCATATGCCACTAGTAATTGCTCTGTCTTCCTGAAAGCTTTGGTTCTGTCCAAATAGAATCTACGTTGTCTGTGTAAGTCCAAAGAATGCAGAATTCTCTCCCCCTTGTTCTGTGGATTTGGGTAAAAGGTTGGCAGATGGATGGCTTGGTTAAGAGCCACACTGGACACTACTTTAGGCATAAATGTTGGGTTTGTCCTCAAGGAGACCCTGTCTAGATGAAAAATGATGAAAGGTTGCACAGCCATGAGCACCTGTAGCTCTGAAACTCGTCTTGCAGATGTAATTGCTAAGAGCAGAACTGTTTTCCAAGATAAAAACTTCATATCAGCTGTAGCAGCTGGCTCAAAAGGAGGCAGGTTGAGCTTTTCCAAGACATAGTTGAGGTCCCATGCAGATATTGGTAGTCTTCCTCGGGGCCTTACATTTTTGGCTCCTTTGAGGTACTGCCTTTATAAAGGGTGAGAAAAAAGTGGTGGCTCTGTATTGTAATGAGCCGAAATGGCAGAAGCATGAATTTTAATTGATGAAAAAGATAGGCCTTTGTCCAGGATCTCAGTTAAGTATTGCAAAATCTGAGGAATATTTGGTACTGCTATATCAGTTCCTTTTGCCTGGTTCCAAGCACAGAATCTCTTCCATTTTCCAGCATAAGACTTTCTAGTACTAGGCCTTCTGGTTTCCAGGATGACATCCATCACAGCTTTACTGAGAGGTGTTTTTTGTATGACTGCATTATTCGCCATGCTGCCAAGTTTAATGTCCTGAGTTGGCTGTGCCTGATCTGATTGTTTTGCTGGGACATTAGTCGAGGTATTTGAGGTAAGGTCCAAGCAGAGTATAGAGATAAGTTCCTTAGTATTGGATACCAGTAATGGTGTGGCCAGTCTGGGGCAATCAGTATCATCACTCAGAAAAACAAAAACAGACCAATAAATTTAAAAAGGTGAACCATAGAATGAAAAAACATACGGACTTGATGTACAAAATGCAAAAGAACAGTCGCAGTCGTGGATGGTAGTAGCGCCAGGTAGAAAGCCACTCAATTAAAACCAAGGAAGAATTTATTGAAGCGCTTTTCGTTTGCCTCCTAGGCAAACTTCTTCAGAAAACCAATGCAATCAGTATCATCTTTGGCTTCTCCTGTCTGACCTTTAGGAGCACCGTGGGGAGGAGAGGCAGTGGAGGAAAGGCATACACGGATAGGTTTTTCCAGCTGAATGATAGGGCATCCACTTTCCATGCTTGTCTGTGATAAGTCCTTGTGCAGAATCTTTTTAGTTGGTAATTGAGAGGGGAGGCAAATAGATCTATGTCCGGGCATCCCCATGTCCTTGTTATCATGCTGAAGACATGTGGATCCAGCTTCCACTCGTGGGGATCCATGAGGTTTCTGCTTAGTTCGTCTGCCACAGTACTTTCCCTTCCTGGCAAGAATTGTGCCTGCAGATGTACTTGGTAAGTCAAAGCTGTGTCCCACAAGGTCATGGTTAGTCTGCAAAGGGGGTAGGAATGTGTGCCCCCCTGCTTGTTTATATACCACATGACCGTGGTGTTGTCTGTCTTTATCAGTAGTTGTCCCGGATGAAGTAGGTCCTTGAAGGCTGTCAGGACATTTTGAACAGCTAACATCTCTTTTTGATTGATATGTAGATGCATTTGGTTTGAGGACCATGTGCCATGAATGCCTCTTCCTGCCATGTGGGCTCCCCAGGCATAATCTGATGCAGCCGTTGTTAGTGTCTGCCTGGCTGGAGGTAATGTGAATGGCTGTCCCTTGTTCTGGTGACAAGCCTTTGCCCACCATCGAAACTCCTGTTGCAGGCAGGGAATGAGTGTAATGACTGTTTCCAAATTGTGGCAATGTTGAGTCCAAACACTTTTTAGGTACCATTGAAGTTTCCTCATATGCAGTCTTGCATATGGAATTAGTAGGATGCAGAATGCCATGAAGCCCAAAGCCTGCAGAATTTTTCTTGTAGATAACTGGGCTTTTGTTGCCAACCTTTTGAAATAGGTAGTCAGTTGCCTTTGTTTGTCTGGCGTGAGATAAACCATCTAGGCAGTTGTATTCAAGCTTGCACCCAGGAATGTTATCTCTTGTGAGGGTACTAGTTTTGATTTCTTATTGTTGACTGTGTACCCTAGGCATGTTAGAAGTCTTTTCACAAACGCCAGATGTTGAAGAAGAATGTCCTTGTTCTCTGCTTGAATGAGACTGTCGTCCAAGTAAGGATATATTTGTATTCCTCTTTGTCTGCAGAAGGAAATTACTGGTGCCAAGCACTTTGTAAAGACCCTGGGTGTAGTAGATAAGCCAAAGGGCAGTGAAGAGAATTGGTAATGCATTGAAACAGCCTTGAATCTTAGGTATTGTCTGCATTATTGTCTGACTGGACATGCAGGTATGCCTCTTTTAGGTCTAAAGTCACAAGCCAAGCATTCTTGCCCAACATGGGCAGAAGCTGCTGCAAAGTCAACATTTTGAATTTTGGAATATCCAGGAATGTGTTCAGAATAGATAGGTCCAGTATCGGCCTCCAGGCCTTGTCCTTTCTGGGTACCAAGAACAGTCCTAAGTAAAATCCTTGTCCCTGCTCTTGTTCTGGTACTTGTTGAATGGCCCCCATGTCCATGAGGGATGAGACTTGTTTTTGTGCATCTGCCCATTGTTTTTTTGGCAGATCTGGCCAGCTGTTTGCCTTTGGCATAGTATGGAAATGGAACTTGTATCCTTGTGACACTATGTTTAGAACCCACTTGTCCTGGGTTATGATGTGCCAATTTTGTGCAAAAAGTGCTAATTTCCCCCTAAGGGTGCTGCCAGAAGATAAGTGCTTGCTGCAGGCAAGGGGACGTCATTGGGATTGTTTTCTGTATGTTTGTGATCTATCTTCTCCAGCTTTGGAGGTAGAAGCACCCTATTGCTTGGGCCTATAAGAACCTTGCACTTGGGATCTGCCCCTAGGGCATCTGGATCTGCCCCTTTGAGGTCTGTCTGATACAGGAAAGGACCATTTTTTTGTAGGCCAGTGTCTACTAAACCTAGGAGGCTGTACTTGTAAAAATTCTTGACAGTGTGCATAGACTTAGCTTTGTCTTCCATTTTCTTTAACACCTCTTCTGCCTTAACACCAAACAAAGTATCATGCTGTAAAGGTGCATCTAGTAATTTAACTTTAACATGATCAGGCAGATTTTGTTCCTTTAACCAAGCATACCTCCTAATTACAGAACCCGTAACTGCGGCCCTGCAGGAGGCCTCCAAAGAATCAAAACCACATTGCAAAGTATGTTTTCCAACTTGTTCTGCTGCATACAATAAATCCAGCATTTCCTTGTTTTCTGCACATTCAGAATTTAACAACATTTTCTGTTTAAGCAATCCCATGACATGTTGCTGATACTTAAGCATATGAAATTGACAGGTTAAGGCCTTTATAGCCAAAGTCGCAGATGTGTAAACGTTTTTTCCCCATCTATCGAGTGCCCTTGAATCTCTGTCAGAGAGGGTTGGGTTTTTTGCAGTGGAAGCCTTAACTCCCTTTGGACCCTGTGAAATAGTTTCTGGGTTAGCAGGAGGGTTTTTAAAAAGAAATTTGTGTGAGTCAGGAACCCTGTAATATCTGTCAGGCTTAACAGGAGCTGGGGGTAAGGAGTCAGGGGTCAGACTAGACTCCGAAAACACATCATCTACAATGTCTAACACAAGTGGAATAGCTAGAGGCCCGTGCTGGGGTAGTAAAAGAAAATCCCTGAGACTCTTTTTAGATTCTGAAAAATCTTGGCTCTCCCAGTGGAAATGCTCTCTCACGGTATGCAAGGTTTCCCTAAAGGAATAGCCCTCAGGAGGAGATGCTAAAGGAATAGATTCTTCAGCATCAGACTCCTCATGGGGGGAAGAGAATATTCCTGATCAGAAGAGGAATCAGAAGAAATAGAAACCTGATCTGAAGATTCATAGTCAGTGTCTTGCCTAGGCCTCTTATCAGGAGGGGGATGGGAATCCCTGATCAAGGTAATCAAGTCTTCGGTCATTTTGAGCATCTGTTTTTTGGGCATAGAGGCCTGTCCACATGGCTCTTGAGTTTGTTTCTTTGCTTTAGAAGGTGCTTTAGTCTTTGCCTTTGATGATGAAGTCGTTTTAATGTAAAGATGTTTAGGTCTGAATACACCCTCAGAAGCCGGTACCTACTCAGCGGCTCCGGACCCATCTGAGGGATTAGCGTCTGAGGCTCCAATACCTTGAGTATCCAGCTGCATGACCGACTCCACGTGGGAGTCGGTAGCAGGCTGCGACTCTAAAGTAGCGGGCGTCAGGGGCTGCGAAAGTGCCTCACTGAGAACCGGTGACTGGCTTAGGAGAAGCTTCGTCGTCAGTTTTGGGCCTCGGTTGTTTTTCTTTGCGTTTTTTGTAAACTCTGGTAGTCGGATGGCTATTCGATGACATTTCAGGAAAATTAAACCAGCGTCCAAAAAAGTTTAAAGCAAAATCATACTGACACTTAATAGTGCGTTGGTTAAATCTAGCACAAAACCGACAACCAGAAACATTGTGATCAGGGCCTAGGCAAGGAATACAGTAAGAATGAAAATCCTTATGAGGTATTTGCTTTCCACAAGAAATACAATTATTAACTTTTTCTGACATCGGTCTGGAGCAAGAAAAAAGTTTCCCCAATGGGGTACTTAGCTTTATTGAAGACTTCGGATCTGAAACTCAAACACGAAAATCTCAGGAGTTGGCCGACCGGCACTTGCGAACTGCTTCTGCTTCAGGCAATGCGCGGCAAGAAAGACTGAAGAAAATGGCGTCGGCTGCTTCTTTTATACCCCTGACGACCTGACGTCAGGGAAGGGGCAACAGCAGCTGACACAGGACCCAAGACTTTGGAATTCAGGCTGGTTGAGGGCAACCTGCCAGCATGATTACCTAAATGTAATGACTGCAACAGTGAAACACGAAAAACATCCTCCAGGGAGTGAAGTACTCTCTCACTGTCCCCCTGTGGGTTATGGAAAAAGGTAGGTAGGTGGATGGCTTGATTCAGGGACATACCATTCATCACCTTGGGCATGAATAAAGTTATGTACCTACCATAACGTTCCATGTTAGTTGTCTTCTTCTTATCTTCTTTCTTGCTGGTTGGGTTTGGAGCCGATCCTCGGCCCCGACTCGGCCATCTTCTAAAGCTCGAGAGCTATTTACTGGCTCGAGGCCTCCCCATATCCCACAATGCCTGGCGCTAGATCCCCAGATCTCGTTTGGTAGACCTAACTACAGACAAATATAAGGACACCTGTCCTAACAGCATATGTTTAGCTTCAGAGCTAAAAGGCTGAGGGAACAAACCAGATAAGACCCAGCCAGCTAAATGGAACTCAGAGGGCAACTCTTCTCGGTCTATTAGGATAGGGGATGGAGGGTGGGACGCAAGAAAGAAGGCGAGAAAAAGACAACTAACATGGAACATTATGGTAGGGACATAACTTCTTAATGTTAAGTTGTCTATCTCGCCTTCATTCTTGCTGGTTGGGACAGCGTCCCTTAGCACCTCAGTCCTGGGTGGCTCATCGGAACAGACTCTTCAGCACAGTGGAACTAAAATCAGCTCTGCTCCTAGAGGCCACATCCAACTTATAATGAGAAATAAATGTATGGGGAGTGGCCCATGTAGCTGCTGCACAAATGGCTTCCATTGGTAATCTTTCCTGAAAAGCTACAGAAGTAGCTAAAGCCCTAGTAGAGTGGCCTTTTGGTTTAGCAAGGAGCTGTTTGTCCCTCAATTGATAAATCAAAGTAATAATAGAAGTCAACCACCTAGATAGAGTTACTTTAGACACTGGTAGGCCTTGTTTACCTTCAGCATAGGACAGGAAGAGCTGATCTGATTTTCTAATTTGTTTAGTCCTATGCAAGTAGAAACGTAATTGTCTATGAACATCCAACTGATGTAATTTATGTTCAGCTTTGTTGGAATAATTTGGGAAGAAGACCAGAAGATCAATAGACTGATTCAGATTACTCTCAGAAGGTACCTTAGGAAGGAAGGATGGATTAGTCCTGAGCGAAACTCTGTCATTATGGAAAACTAAATAAGGAGGGCGAACACAAAGGGCCTGGAGTTCGGAAACTCTTCTGGCTGAGGTAATTGCCACAAGAAAGAGGGTTTTCCAAGAAAGAAACTTTAAGGAACATGAAGCTGCGGGTTCAAAGGGGGGCAATATTAGGGAAGCTAAGATCAAATTAAGATCCCACGGAGGCAGGGGATCTCTTACTGGGGGCCTGAGCAAAGTAGTCCCTTTGAGAAAAGCTTTGCAAAGCTTATGGGACATGATACTAGTTTCAGATAGGCCTGTATGAAAATTTGAAATTGCGGCTAACTGAACTCTAATGGTTGCAGAAGAGGACCCAGCCTGAAAAAGTTCTGCTAAGAAATCTAAAACTTGGTGGACCGGGGCTGAAAAGGGATCTATGTTTTTAGACTCTGCCCAACAAGAGAAACATTTCCACTTACTAGCATAGCTTTTTCTGGTGGTATATTTGTACGAAGATAAGATGATTTCACGCACCGATTGGGAAATGTCTGGAAGCCTGCTAAGGTTGGAAGTGGAGCAACCAAGCAGTGAGGTTGAGAGACTGCAGGGATTGGTGCAGCCCACCCGACTGATGGATCAGGAGGTCTGGTACTGGGTCAAGGGTCCAGGAGGTGATGATGCAGAACGGAAACCAAATTTGGCGAGGCCAGTAGGGGGCAATGAGGATCATCTTGCATCCCAGCATGGTAGCTTTCTGTATTAGTTTGGGAATCAGAGGAAATGGAGGGAATGCATAAAGAAGTCCCTGAGCCCAATCGTGGATTACAGCGTCTCTGGGAGGGTATCCGGGAAGAAGGAGGAGAGAAAAGAAACTGTCGCACTTGCTGTTGAAAGGGGGGGGGGCGAAAAGGTTGCAGCAAGGCTGACCCCATTTGCGGAAGATTTGGTCCGCCACTGTCTGATTGAGAGACCACTCATGAGGCATGAGAATTGCTCTGCTCAGCCTGTCCACTATAACGTTGGACTTCCCAGGGATGCTATCAGAAACCGCTGGGAAGAGATTGTCAATTGCCAGAGTCTGAGTGCTTCTCGACGTAGGGGGTACGACTTGGTTCCGCCCTGCTTGTTGATGTACCACACTACCAACATATTGTCTGTCTGAATTGCAATGGTCCCGGTGGGAAGAGAGTTCTGAAGAGTTTGCAATGCTAAAAGCACAGCTCTCATCTCCAAGACATTGATATGCAGATGGTACTCGTGGGGTTGCCATGTGCCTTGGACTGTTCTGCCCTGAAAGTGCCCCCCCCCCCCGATCAGGGAGGCATCTGTGGTCACCGTGGCTACTGGAGGAGGAAGAACAAATGGTCTGCCCTGGGGTACTGATGGGGAAACCATCCAACAAGCAAGCTGGTCTTTGCATGTCTGTGTAATCATAATCATGTGAGATATTGGAAGTTGTAGAAATGACCATTGGGTAAAAAGCAACCACTGAAGAATCCTCATATGAAAACGAGCCAGGGGGACTAGTATGATTGCTGCTGCCATGAGACCCAATGTCTTTAGGATGAATCTGGCCTGAATTTTCTTGCATCCTAATAACACCTGTACATGTCGGCGAATATCTAATACTCTGTGCAACGTAAGTCTCGCTGACATGTCTTTTGTACTTAAACTTGCACCTAGAAAGGTTACAGACTGACAAGGCAACAATGCAGACGTTTCGAAATTTATAGTGATACCTAGCTTGGAGCAAGTTTGGATGGTGTAGTTCCTGGCTCGTAGCAGATGATGTCTGGTGGTAGCAGTATGGAGCCAGTCGTCTAGATAGGGAAGCACCTGTAATCCTTGCCATCTCAGGTGAGAGGTAACTACTGCCATACATTTGGTGAACACCCTGGGGGCTGTGGTGAGACCAAAGGACAGAGCTCGGAACTGATAATGACTGGCTCCCAGCCGGAAGCGGAGGAATCTTCTGGAGCGCCTGTCCATTTTGATATGGTAGTATGCATCTTGAAGATCTATGGAGCACATCCAATTGTCCTGACCCAAAAAGGGTAGAATGGACTGAAGCATGACCATCAGGAACTTCGTTCTTTGTACAGCCCTGTTTAGTCTGCTGAGATCCAAAATGGGTCTCCAGTCCCTTGTCTTTTTTGGTACCAAAAAGAACCTTGAGTAAATTCTGGATCCTTGCTGGTCTGCTGGGACTCGTTGGATCGCTCTTTTTTGTAGCAGTTATGAGATCTCTTGGACTGCTTG
The DNA here is from genome assembly GCF_019279795.1 of Protopterus annectens. Classification (NCBI taxonomy): domain Eukaryota; kingdom Metazoa; phylum Chordata; order Ceratodontiformes; family Protopteridae; genus Protopterus; species Protopterus annectens. Next base: position 592,483,787 of record NC_056739.1, read on the forward strand.
TTCCCTTAGACTGGGTGGAACATCTGGAAGGGATTTGTTTGACCTTAAGGGGGTATGAATGAAGGGAATTCTGTAACCTCCGGATATGATAGACTGTACCCATCTGTCTTGAGTTATGTCTTGCCAGGCTTTTGGGTAAAGCGATAATCTTCCCCCGACTGCCTCCGAAGGCAGGCAGCCCCTCAGGGACGCTGGAAGGGCTTGTCAGAAAAGGAATCTCTGCTGCCCTGATTTTGCGCGCTCCCTCTGCCTCGATGGCGGCGTCTATTGTTGTTCCCCCCTCTGCCCTGGAGGGAAACTCACCACGTGTGTCAGGCACGGCTCCCTGGGTTTCTGGAACCACATTTTGCCACTTTTCTGACCTTTGGGGTATGGTCTAGAAGGAGTGGAAAAACGGACTCCCACAGCAGAGAGAGTCTTGCCTTCCTGCTCACACCTGGTAAGGGTATCCTTCACCTGTGGTCCAAAAAGAGCAGAACCATCAAAAGGGGTATTGGTGAAAGACGCCTTAAAGGGGTCCGCAAAGTTACATAACCGCATCCAAGCGTGCCTTCTCAAGGCCAAACCTGTGCCTGCGGCTCTACTCGCCCCATCGGCCGCATAAGAAATGAGCCGCATGGAGGAGTTCACTATCGAATTAAGAGTTGCCAGCTGGGAGGTAATCTTATCCTAGGCCCCCGCAGCTGATGGATCTTGAAGGGTATCTCCTAGCTCCTTAAGGAGATCCCTTTGAAGGTGTGTAAAATGGCACAAATAGTTCAGCGACCGCATGGAAAAGGTCGCTGAGGAAAACATCCGCTTCCCGTATCTGTCCATCATCCTAGACTCCTTATTAGGGGGATGGACAGACGAAGAAGTCTCAGCCAACTCCTTTTTCGTGGCTGCTGCTACCACCATAGCATCAACAGGGACACCCTTTGTCAAAAATTGTTTGTCTTGTGGTGCTGTGATGATTTTCATGGGCCTTCGGGGAGTTGGTTCCACTGTGTCTGGGGCTGACCACGCCTTTCGAGCCACCACTGCCATCAGTGGATCGAAAGGTGGAGGCACCCAGGAGGTGGAGGGGCGAGAACCAAACGCGCCCAGATATACCGACGCATCCTGAGAAGGGTTAAGGGTAGTCCAGTTCCCCCTCTGCCTAAGCATCTCAGGGATGTCTGAGAAGGAGACATCTTCAGAGGGGGACCTCGGGGACCCTTCCAAATCCTCTAAGTCAGTATCCGAAGTGACAGACTCAGGGGAGTCAACATGCTTCCTCTTACATTTCCTCTTTCGAGGGGGCTCCTCTGAATGATCAGGAGGAGGCCTTGGAAGAGGAGGACGTGCCCACTGGGGCGATCTGGAGTGCTTGTTCTCCACGCTTGGGGTCTGGAGGAGGGGCAGAGGCAGATGCAGGCACCATGGGGGGAAGAGCCAAAGAGGCTGATCGTGGGGCTGACTGAGGGGCCAGCACACTCCTCATGACCTCGAAGGCACCCCTTCCCGGCAGAGAAGAAGGCTCAGGCTCCGAAGAGACCAGAACCCTCCCCGGCACCGAGAGGGATGGCTCTGAGGCCGATGTAGGAGCCGAGCTCACCTGCACCAAAGCTCCGAGAGGGAGAACAGGGTCGGACAAGGGTCCGATGCCACTCGCCCCCTCAGAACCAATGAGGGAGTCTCGGCGCCCAGATCCCTCCAAGGACGGCGCCATGGAAGTGATCGGAGCTGAAGCAACCGAAAGGGTAGGTATCGGCGCTGATGGTTCCACAATCCGAACCCCAACCAGCTCCGGCTCCGAACTCAAGGGGTGAGTCGAAGGAGGAACTACTGTAGAGACGGGCAGAGCTGAACCCTGATGAGGGGGGCTGGATAGCATTTTAGCCAGGGCCTGCGATTTCAGAAGTCTGCTCACCACTCTCTCCAAGTCATGGTCAGACAGTCTCGAAGACCGAGAAGAGTGAGATCGGTGACTTCGCTCCGACTGCAACAGAGGCGACCCCGGAGCCGAGCGAATTGACTCTAGGGATGGGGACCTAGAACGCTTTCGGCTCCCTGAAGGTTCCGACACCAGGATCGGAGCCGACTGAGAGGCAGGTGCTTCGGTTCCGGCCGGAACCGAAGTCGAAGCAGACGCCACACCCGACAACGGCTCCAAGCTGGGAGCCGACGGCTTCGATGGCTTGGAGGGTTTCCCTGGCTGAGTCTTAGCAGGTGACCCTTCAGGTTTTAGTAATCCTCTAAGGTTTAACGTATTCCTACGCTCCTGCAGGACTCTTGGACTAAAGCCGTGACACACCGAACAAGAGTCCTGCAGGTGTAGGGCGCCCAAGCAGTAGACACAAGAAGTGTGACCATCTGTCAGAGACATTTTCTGACAGCATGAGTCACACTTCTTGAATCCCGATACCTTAGTATCTTTGGACATCCTGTAAAAAGAAAAATCACAGGAAAAAAAGGCCAACAGTACAACAGTAGGTAACAAGTATAAAGAACCGTACACACAAAAAAAAAACAGTTACCACACCTTAACAACACACACACACACTATAACTATATATATATATATATATATATATATATATATATATATATATACACATATACTATAAAAAGTAAAGTACTACAACTATTTCTACCTGAAAACACTACAAAAGGTATTTTTGATAACAAGGGTTAGCCTCTAACTAAAATGGCTACCTTGAAGTGAGAAAAAGAGAGGGGGGGGGGGGACTCTCTAACAGTAAAAACGAGTTTTCTAAGGGGATGGGATAGATCTAAAACTACACAGAGACAAAAAGTACTAAACTACTATAATAAGAACTATTTATATGAAAAAAATTTTATATAAAACCTATCAAAAGACAAAAATACGATCTGAATCAGCAAAAGCAACCTCGTAGCAGAAGCGGCAAACGAGATCTGGGGATCTAGTGCCAGGCATTGTGGGATATGGGGAGGCCTCGAGCCAGTAAATAGCTCTCGAGCTTTAGAAGATGGCCGAGTCAGAGCCGAGGATCGGCTCTGAACCCAACCAGCAAGAATGAAGAAAGATAGATAACATTAACATTGAAAGGTTTAGGGTTAGTGTAAAACCTGTCAGAAAACTAGGAAAGGTGGAAGAGCCGTGAGGGCTTGCAGCTCTGATACTCTTCTGGCTGAGGTCAAGGCCACGAATAGTACAGTTTTATATGTACAGTATTTTAGGGAAGCTTTGTCTGCTAGCTCAAATGGAGGAAGTGTGAGCTTTTCCAAAACATAGTTAAGGTCCCATGGGGGTGGAGATGGTATCCTGGGGGGGCCTCAGGTGAAGAATACCTTTGAGAAAAAGCTTACGTGGTAGTCAGGATGCTAGAGGGGGGTCCAGAGGAAGGCATGCTGAAATAGCAGACAAATGGGCTTTAATGGAGGAATAGGCCAATCCTGTCTGCAGTAGTTCACACAGATAAGACAGAACTAGAGGAGTCTCGCTTGCAAATAAGTCCAACTGTCTTTTGTGACAACATACAGAAAATCTCTTCCACTTTGAAAGGTAAGATTTTCTTGTATTTGGTTTCCTGATCTCCTGCAGGACAGTGAGCATGTCCTCATTGTAAAGGTGTTTAAAGGGGATCAGAATCCTATCAGCCACAGGGTGAGGTGCAGTAACTGACACTGTGAGTGTATTTGGGATTCTTTGTGCTGTGTCTGAAGGTCCACTCTGAGGGGTAACTTGTGGTGACTGCCCATGGATAGTTGTAGGAGTAGGGGGAACCAATGCTGTCTTAGCCAGTAGGGAGTCACCATGATTTTGGTTTGTCCTGCTGAATTTTCAGCAGGACCTTCTGGATGAGTGGGAAGGGGAGAATGCATAGATAAACTTCCGCCTCCAAGAGATTGAGAAGGCATCTGTTGCCACTGTCTGAGCATGTGGTATCCTGGTGCAGAATCCAGGAAGTTGCCTGTTTTGGAGGAGGCAATCAGGTCTATTTGAGGTGTACTCCATTGGTGGACCAGATCCGGGAAGACTTCTCTAAGAAGCATCCATTCCTGGTTGTTTGTGATGTTTCTGCTGAGACAGTCTGCCTGGGAATTCTATAGAGAGGGAATGTAGATAAATTCCCATACTAGGAGAGCTAGCCTGCAAAGTAAGACTTAGTCCTACCCTGTTTGTTGAGATACCACAGAACTGTGGTATTGTCTGTGAAAATCTTTAGTGGACTTTACTGTAGATATGGCTGGAAGGCTCGAAGGGCAAGAAGAATTGCCCTCATCTCTCAAACATTGATGTGTTCTTGTTTGTGTGGCTCTAGCCCCACAGACCCTGCACTTTTTGATGGCCCAGAATTGCTCCTCAGCCCAAGTCTGAGACATCTATGTGCATGATGTGTGTGGGTAGGGGTGGCTGGAATGGAAGACCTAGACTCAGAGTCACATGTGTGGATTTCTAGTTTGAGGCATAGTAGGAGGGGAACCCTGTACTCCAAGGGGTGGGAGTGTTGGGTCCAGTCTGACCAAAGGTACCTTTGCGGCTTTCTCATATGAAGTCTTGCTAATGGTAACATGGGGATAGTGGCTACCATGTAGCCTAGGAGCCTGAGGTACTGCCTTGCTGTCAATTATGTTGAATGAAGGACCAGAAGTAGGTGTTATGTCAAGTTTTCCACCTATTGGAGGGGAAGGTAGGCTTTCATGCCATCTGTCAGAATTCTGCACCCCAAGAAGACAATGTCTTGAGAAGGTTCCAGGTGGGATTTTGGGTAATTTATCTGGAATCCCAGAGACTGTAGGAGGGAAACAACAAGGTGTATATGTTGCAGGAGGATCTCCTTGCTGCCTGCCTGTATCAACAGGTTATCCAGATAAGGGAATATCTGGATTCCCTTTGTCTTGCAGAAGGCAATCACTGGAGCCAAAATTTGGTGAAAACCCTGGGTGCAGTGGAAAGCCTAAAGGGCAAGGCAGAGAATTTTAAGTGAGAAGGGCCCACCAATAACCTCAGGTATTTCCTGAAAGTGAGCTTTATGGGGATGTGAAGATAGGCATCCTTTATATCTAAGGTGGTCATAAACCCTTGGGGATAAGAAGGGTTAAGAGGGTTGGTAGGGTCAACATCCTGAAGGTTGGAACCTTTAGGAATAGGTTGAGGTATGAGAGATCCAGAATTGGTCTCCAGAGACCATCTTTTCTTGGAACCAGGAAAATCCGGTAGTAGAAACCTCTTCCTTTTGTTTCTAGGTGTACTGGTTCAATGGTGCCTTGAACCAACAATGTTTGTAGCACTGACTGCAGGAGGTGTAGCTGTTGTTTTGGAGGTTGTGGGATGCCTTTTCACTTTGGGGACATAAGCCAGGTCATGAAATACCCATTTTGAAGGATTGAAAGGACCCATTTGTCTGAGGTGATGGATGTCCACACAGGGAGGGAGTGAGAGAGGCATACTGACAGAGGGAGAGAGAGATGAGGAGGGTGTTGTAAGGGTGGCAGGTAGTCAGATGCTACTTGCCCTGTCTTAAAAGGGCAGCATCTGACTAAAGGATGGTGTAGCTCTAGCTGAAGGGGTTGCTTTCTGGTAGGCTTTCTAGACCTTGAGGGAGCAGCAGGGCGAGAATGTTTTCTAATGAACTGTGTTTTAGCTGGGTGGTTTCACTGAAATTTAGGAATAGGGGAGATTAGCAGGTGTTTCAAATCTTGCATTTCTTTCCCCTTTTGCTGAAGTGACTTAAGCAAATCAGCCACTTTTGCATCAAACAAAGCTGTGTTGTTCAGGGGGGGCATCGATCAGCTTTGCCCCGATATCATCTGGAAGGGGCTGGAGACATAGCCAGGAGTACCTTCTTAAGACAGCTGCTGATGCTGCTGACCTTGCTGAGGCTTCAGCAGCATCATAACTGCACTTTATTGAGTGCCTGGTAACCCGGGAGGTGACAGTCAAAAGGGAAGACAGTGAAGCTTTGGCAGCATAATCTGGCATAGCAGCCAATTCCTTATTTTTTAGTGACCTGGCAGCCGTCTGAAGAGAGGAAGGCCTGGAGTCTGGAGATTGTAAGTAACCAGACTTATCTGACTGCTCTACTGAAAGTGCTGGTTCCCCCGGTGTCAGAAACAGATGTCAGTAAAGCCTTTACGGAAGTGCCCTCCATGTGGGATTGTGCGGCTTCCATTGAGGTACCTGCTATATCTGAGGCAGCGGAGCCCGATTCCTCTACCAGGCCAATGCTGGCCACAGGCTGAGAGTCGGACGCAAGAGGTGCAGCTGTAATGGTAGGCTGTATAGTCTTGCCTTTCTTTTTGTCAGTTCACTAGGTATGTCGGAGGAGCTCTCCATCCCTAAAGCTATTTGTTTTAACCTTTGATTCTCTAAATACAAGTTAAGCGCATGCAGACCGCTACGCAATGTTTTGGGCACAAACACCTGACAAATGGAACAGGCCTTGTAATCGTGTGACCGTCTCAAACAAGAGAGGCCCTGATCGCGGGCATCCTTGTGAGGTATATGATGGCTGCACTTACACTTGCCCTTTCTGGATGACATGAACAGGCATTAAAGGAAAGAAACAGACTGAAAGATTCCCCATAGGGGTAGTTATCGGATTACATGAATCCGATGGCCGTGAAGGCAGGAACACCTGGTGTTCAACTGACGGCTGAGAAGTTCTGAGGGCTGGTGCATGCAGACATCACTTATATGGCCCACGTTCTTTGAGCCACATCAGACATCCCACACACCATACAGTGACTGAAAACTTTTGTATACTGGCTGGATGTTCGCAAAGCAAGACGAATAAACCCATATGTTGAATACTGCAACATGGGAATAAAAGGACATCATCAGTCCAACATTACATAAATTGCTCAATTCTTGCTTTCGGAAACTTCACTCCTTCTCCTGAACATTATTCTGCATGCATTGTTCCCACAATTTCCATTTATTTCTATGTAATTTTCTCCTTCCCATTTCAAAAGAACTCACTTCCAGTTCTTTTATCTCTGCTACAATATTTAGTACTTAAATATAGTTGATTTAGACTTTCAACACCATTTTCTAGTAATTGCTTTTTTGGCAGCAACCAAAATTAAACTTAACAAGGCCTTACTATATCTAGGTAATTTAGATCCTGTGTCCCATTTCAGACGAATTATTTCCTTACTTAAACTCATTTGTTCACCCAATATTTCTTACAGAGTACTCTCTAAGGGATTTTAAAGTCTGCCAGCTCATTACACTCTCAGAACACTCACATGACTTCTTACTCTCTCTTTTTAAGGATCCACTCCTGCAAATGAATATCTGAAGGCTCCTTCAGGAAGTCAAGAGTGAAAGTGTCACATACGCACTGCACCCTTCCTTTCAGTCCAGAGGTACATAGTTCAGAGAAAAGCTTTACCTCCACAGATGCTGCAGTTTGGAAGAAGGATAATGAAAGCTAAGGTTCTGAGAGAGGGCCATACTACTGACAGCTTCAATGTCATGCAGAATACGTTCACACTCCCGATTTCCTTTCTTAATCTGTAAAACAGTCAAAATAGAGTCAGTTTTAAAAACAATACATTTGTTCAAGTAAAACTTTTAAAATCACTTCACTTTGAGGATGTTTGCAAAAATGTTAAATTTACTTAAACTGGTACCAGAAAGTATTACAACAGGAGATTTGTTTATATAGTTGCAATTCAACTCTAAAATAATTCCTTATGATCCCTTATTCTCAAGATGCACAGAAAATTCTTGAAGAAAAAGTCAACAGTCCATCCAAGTTGTAGCACCAAATTAGGAAACTAATATTTTAAGAATTTCTCATCTGAAGATGCTATGTTAGGAGGATATACAAAATCATTGCCTTTTGGGTAATGGCATCATCTATATCAAGAAGTTAAGAACCAATACCCAGCAATGTTTACTAGTCCAGAATAATACTGCCCATTCTGACCAAAGGGAAATAGCCGAGAGCCTAGTTAACAAATTTAGGGCAAATTTTACTCCACCCACAGTTTTAGCTATTCCAAAGTCCCAGCTGCCCCTTGTAATTACTATGGAACAAGTCCTCAAAGCCATCTCAAAAACTACCACCACCTCATCCAACGGCCATGACAACATTCCGGGTTAACTGATTATCAGTACCAAATATGGACTATCTGAATACCCTACTTAACCTCGTTAAGCTACGCCTTTCCAATAGCTACTTTCCCAAAGCATGGAAAACAGCCATTCCAATGCCATTACACAAGCATGGCTCAAACTCAGACCCTTGTAACTACAGACCTATTAGTCTCACCAGCGTCATATGTAAAACCATGGAATGCACTATGTCAGACCTCATTAATCTGACATTAGAGATCTCTTAACCCTGGATCCTCATTCATTTTGTTTTGTCAAAAGCAGGTCCTGCCTCTTTAATCACATTCACTTCTTTAAAAAAGTAACTGAAGCAGTGTGCAGTGATTATGCACTATACACAACATATCTGGACCTGGGCAAACCAGTTGACTCTGCTCCCATCTGCAGACATTATCAACAGACTTGTAATTCAGAATATAAATCCACAGGTGGTGTGGTGGATAGCTAACTGCTTGTCTGATGGAACCCATGTGGTTAAGGCTGCAAGTGTCACTTTTGAAAGCAATAAGTTACCAGTGGTGCACCACAAGGCTCAGTGTTGGGCATTCTCTTATTGGGCATCTACTGCTCAAACCTTCAAATCAAGACAGCTGGTCTAAGGTTATCCAAGTCTGCAGAAGACTAGGTGTTGTTATTCTGTCTTCCACTGACACACAATTGCTTCAACATTATTTAAATGACATAGGCATTCTTGCTGATAATTCCTTATCTTCTGAAAATAATGTCAGTTGTTCAGAAAGTCTTCTAGCTGGTTCATCTAATTTCCAAATGCACCTCCTCTAGCCTAAATTCCTTTTCATTCATATCTCTTCAGACCCATTTTTGAATATAACACACCTTTTGGCACATACCCATTTAAACATGTCAGAAAGCTTGAAAGACTTCAAAGATTCCTAACTAAAAAGATCAAACGCCTCATGACCCTCAGTTATCTTATAAACTCTTGTGATCTGTCTCTCACCTTTCAAGCCATGCAAGAGCTGACCCTCTGACCTCCAGTTCCTTCACATAACAGTTTGTCCAATACCCAGTTAAAAGAATCAAACCATCAACAGATAGAAACATCTTCATGACAGATTCATATCCCAATACATTCCCCAACTCTAGAGCAAACCTCTACTATAAATCAAGCAGAGCAGCACCCCTGCCACCTTCAAGGTAAATCTAGACAATTAGATGGGCGACCTCAACCTCTCCCTCAGTCTATCCTCATGTTTTCCTACTTCAGGTTGGAGAGAAGTTTTAACCATGGTTTATTGGCTAGGCTTTTAACAATATTTAGAATGATTGCCTTGTTAAAGTGGGTGTCAGCATTACTGCAATAATTGTATATCAGCATTTAGTCAAAATTTCATGAACTAATCTGATTTGAGGTTACAAAGCCTCAGAGACAGAAGGATAGGGGGAATACTCAGTTTGTGATGTTGTCTGTGATTACTGGTAGAGGGCATGAAATCCAAAGATGATTTAGAGATTTGTGAGGATTTATTAGAATCATCATTTCTTTGACATTTGAGTTGAAGTCTGTCATGTGTGTTGCACAAAACCTAAACATTCACCCACCTTGGATACAGTTTTGCAAGCATCATCTGAGGCTTCTGTGGCAACAGACTGAGTAGGGGCTGGAAGGGAAAAGGCACCTAGGTTAAGAACTAGCTGGTTCACACCCACTATAGTAACCCCCGTTTACAAATCTCAGTCTAGCTAAAGGAATCATGGTAATTGAAGAAGCCTTAAAACAGAATCCTGAGATACTCCCAGGCAGATGTTGGAGCTGGTCTGGGAATATCAGGAATTGCTTGTTGTAAAACTCTACTTTGTCCTGAGAAAGGAAAGACAAAATGAGGGATGTATCCAGAAGACATCGTAAATCCCTACCCTGTGAGAAGGGATGAGAGATTTGTCTATGTTCACCTGAAGTCTCAGACTGAGAAAAACATTTTTTTACCCCATCCAGAGGATGCCTGACAAATTGTAAAACAGTTTGCAAAAAATAAAGCAGTCATCTAAATATGGAAAATGTGAATGCCCTGCAGCCTGCATTTAGCTATTACAGAAGCCAGGCATTTTGCAAACACCCTTGGAGCTGCAGAAAAAGGGTAAAGCTAATACAGAAAATAAAACAGAAAAATGTAAAAAAAAAAAAAAACACCTGAGTCTTTGAGCATTGGAATGTGATGATGAGCATCTTTATAATCCAGAGTTAGTAGAAAGCTAAAAGGAAAGATGAGATTAGCAGAGACTGCAGAGAAAGCATTTTAAACTCTGGGATTTTGATGTGAAGGTTTAGAAAAGAAAGGTCAAAGGCAGATCATTAACTTCTGTGGCACAATAAAGATTCTTAAATAGAACATTTTACGATTTGATTTGGGGGAAAAAGGCTTTATAAAGAAAAGTTGTGTAAAATCTTACCATAACCATAGATGCCCTTCTCTTGGATGTTGCAGTATTCAACATATAGGTTTATTCTTATTGCTTCGCAAATGTATACAAAAGTTTTCAGTCATTGTATGGTGCATGGGAAGTCTGACTTGACTCAAGGAATGCTGGCCATAAAAGTGACGTCTGCATGCACCAGCCCTCAGAACTGTAAGCCCCAGTCGGAACCAGTCCTAGGAAGGGCAATGCCAGTCCTGTGAAATCCAGAAAGGGAAATGCAGCCTAACAGAAGGGGAAGGAATACTGCAACATGGAAGAGAAGGACCTCTATGGTTATGGTAAGATTTTACACAACTTTTCTATGTCTATCTATTCCCATGTTGCAGTATTCAACATATGGGTGACTGCCAAAGCTTACTTTGAAGGAGAGGGTGGTAGTCTACAGGTGGTCTGCAGGAATCCATAAAGGATAGCCCTGGCAAAACCCGCCCTGGCTCTAGAAATGTGGTCTAACTTGTAATGTTTGGTGAAGGTGTGCACTGATGACCAAGTGGCTGCTTCAAGAATGGTAGAGGTATCCAGACCCATGAAGAAGGCTCCTGAGGAAGCCATAGCCCTGGTGGAGTGTGTTTTGACAGTGCTTTGCAGGGATTTCCCATGGTATTTGTAGCAGAAGGTGATGGCTTTGAAAATCCAAGTAGAGACAGTTTGTTTGGTCACTGCCTTCTCTAGGTCCCTGGGTGGGAGGAGACAAAAGAGTTAATCAGCCTGTCTGATTGACTTGGTTTTATGCAGAAGAAGGTAGGTAGGTGGATGGCCTGATTCAGGGACAAGTAATTCGCCACCTTGGGCATGAATGAAGGGTTAGTTCTAAGAGCAACTCTGTCAGTGTGGAAAACCATGAAGGGTGGAGTATTCATGAGGGCTTGCAGCTCTGATACTCTTCTGGCTAAGGTCAAGGCCAGAGTAGAACAGTTTGCCATGTACAGTATTTTAGGGAAGCTTTGTCCGCTGGCTCAAATGGAGAAAGCGTGAGCTTTTCCAAAACATAGTTAAGGTCCTAAGGGGGTGGAAATGGTTTCCTGGGGGATCTCAGGTGAAGGACCCCTTTGATAAAAAGCTTAGCTGGTAGTCTGGATGTTAGATGCTGAAATAGTAGACAAGTGGGCTTTAATGGAGGAGTAGGCCAATCCTGTTCTGCAGTAAGTCACACGTAAGACAGAACTAGAGGAGTCTCGTTTGCAAGCAAATACAACTGTCTTTTGTGACAATATACAGAAAATCTCTTCTACTCTGAAAGAGAAGATTTTCTTGTATTAGGTTTCCTGGCCTCCTGCAGAACAGTAAGCACTTCCTGATTGTAAAGGTGCCTGAAGGGGATCAGAATCCTATCAGCCACAGGGAGAGGTGCAGTAACTGGCACTGTGGGTGTATTTGGGATCCCTTGTGCTGCGTGAGAAGGTCCACTCTCAGGGGTAACTTGTGGTGATTGTCCTTGGAGTGTTGTAAGAGCAGGGGGAACCAATGCTGTCTTGGGCAGTAGGGAGTCACCAACAAGATTTTTGGTCTGTAATGCTGGATTTTCAGCAGGTCCTTCTGGATGAGTGGGAAGGGGGGAATATATAGATAAACTTCCCCTTCCAAGAGATTGAGAAGGCATCTGTTGCCAGTGCCTGAGGATGCAGAATACTGGTGCAGAATCCAGGAAGTTACCTGTTGATTAGGACGCAAACAGGTCTATTTGAGGTGTACCCCACTGGTGGACCAGATCCAGGAAGACATCCCTGTGAAGCATCCATTCGTGGTTGTTTGTGATGGTTCTGCTGAGATAGTCTGCCTGGGATCTCTGTAGAGAGGGGAATGTAGACTGCCTGCAGGAACACTTTCTGTGAGGTGGCCATTTCCTATGCTATGACAGTTTGTCTGCAAAGTACGAAACACTTGGTCCCTCCCTGTTTGTTGAGATACCACAGAATTGTGGTATTGTCTGTGAAACTCTTTAGTGGACCTTGCTGTAGATATGGTTGGAAGGCCTGAAGGGCCAGGAGAATTACCTAATCTCTCGAACATTAATGTGTTCTTGTTTGTGTGGCTCTGGCCACAGACACTGCACTTCTTGATGGCCTGGAGTTGCTTCCCAGCCCAAGTCTGAAGCATCTGTATGCATGTTCTGTTCAGGCAGGGGTGGTTGCAGGGGAAGACCAGTACTGAGGGTCACTTGTGTCAACCACCACTGGATTTCTAGTTTGAGGCATGGTAGGAGGGGAACCTTGTACTCCAAGGTGTGGCAGTGTTGGGTCCAGACTGACCAAATGTACCACTGCAACTTTCTCATAGGAAGTCTTAGTAATGGTAACATGGAGATAGTGGCTGCCATGTAGCTTAAGAGCCTAAGGTACTGCCTTGCTGTCAATTATATAGAGTGAAGGACCAGATGTAGGTGTTCTGTCAAGTTTTCCACCTTTTGGGGGGGAAGGTAGGCTTTCATGACATCTGTCTGAATTCTGCACCTCAAGAAGACAATGCCTTGAGTGGTTTCCAGGTGAGATTTTGGGTAATTTATCTGGAATCCCAGAGACTGTAGGAGGGAAAAGTACAGTTGTGCACACTTAGCATAAATGTAGATGTTTGAGTGTATTCACTGTTGCAGTCATCACATTTGGGTTATCTGCTTGCAGTAGCCCTTAGTCAGCCTGATTATCAAAGTCTTGGGTCCTGCGTCGGTTGCGGTCTCATTTTCCATGACGTCAGGTCGTCAGGGGTATAAAGCATGCAGCCGATGCCATTACATCAGTTTTTCTTGCCCCAGATGTCAGGTGCCCCCCCCATGGGAAGAAATTATATATATATATATATATATATATATATATATAAAATAGGTTATACCTCCAACAAAAAAGCAAATACACCAAAAAGCTTTTAAGCATAGTGAAAAGGAATAGCGGCATACCCAAAAGAAGTTAGTGGGCTGAAGGAAGGGTAACCAGGACTGCAACAGTGAACACATTCGAACATCTACATTTATGGTAAGTGTACACAACTGTACTATGTTCTTCGTGTTTCACTGTTGCAGTCATCACATTTGGGTAGATTCCCAAAGTTAATGATGGGAGGAGGAATTTAAGTAGCATTAGGACCAGCTATAAGGCCCTGCAAGACTGCAGTAGCAAAACCAGCCCTGGATTTAGAGAAAATTGGCAAATGGTAATGCTTGGTGAAAGTATGTACAGAACTCCAGGTAGCAGCTTCTAGGATGTCCCTGGTAGGGACACCTCTGAGAAAGGCTGTAGAAGTAGATGCAGCCCTGGTAGAATGTGGCCTTATCCCCTGTGGGATAGGTTTCCCATGGTGCTTATAGTAGAAATAAATGCAGTGGCCTATCCATTTAGAAATGGTTTGCTTTGAAATGGCCTTCCCCTCTGCCCCTGCAGCAAATGCCACCAGCAGCTGCTCAGATTTCCTGAGAGGTTTAGTCCTGTCCAAATAATATCTAAGTTGTCTGTGCACATCTAAGGAGTGCAGTATACGTTCCCCTTTGTTCTGTGGATTAGAAAAGAAGGGTGGCAAATGAATGGGCTGATTAAGAGCCACACTGGATATTACCTTGAGCACAAAGGAGGGATTGGTCCTGAGGGACACCCTGTCCGCATGAAAGATGATGAAAGGCTCCACTGCCATAAAGGCCTGTAATTCAGACACCCTTCTTGCGGAAGGCTGTTTTCCAAGAAAGGAATTTCAACTCTGCACTTGCAGCTGGCTCAAAAGGAGGCAGAGTGAGTTTTTCCAAAACAAAGTTAAGGTTCCAGGCTGGAGTAGGGGCTCTCCTAGGTGGTCTTAATTTTTTGGCCCCTCTGAGGAACTGCTTGAGCAGTGGATGAGAGAAGAGGGGTGGTTCTGTGTTGTAATGAGCTGAAATGGCTGAGGCATGAAATTTGATGGAAAAAACGGAAAAACCTTTGTGAAGCATCTCAGTTAAATATTGAAGAATCTGAGGTAAATTGGGTGCTGCTGTGGTCATCCCCTGAGCTTGGTTCCAGGAACAGAATATTTTCCATTTTTCAGCATAACATTTTCTAGTACTAGGCCTCCTTGCCTCCAGAATGACATCCAAAACTTGTTTACTGAGGGATGGTAACGGAGAGCTCACGTAATTAGCCAGGCTGCCAAGTTGAGGGTTTGAAGATGAGGGTGCAGAATCTGGCCCTCCTGCTGGGACAGCAGGGTAGGGATCTGGGGCAGGTGCCATGGAACCAGCAGTGACACACTGCGCTAGAGAGGGTACCAGTGTTGGCGTGGCCAGTCTGGTGCAATCAGTATCGTAATTGGTTTGTCCTGTTTGATCTTTAGTAGTTCCTTGGTGAGAAGAGGCAGAGGAGGAAAGGCATAAACTGGTAGATTTTTCTAGGTGAAGGACAGAGCATCCACTTTCCAAACTTGTTTGTGGGGAGTCCTTGTGCAGAATTTGTCCAATTGGTAGTTCTGGGGGAAGGCAAACAGGTCTATATCTGGGCTCCCCCATTTGTTTATCAACATGTTGAAAGTCTTTGGTTCCAGTTTCCACTCGTGTGGGTCCATGAGATTTCTGCTTAGATTGTCTGCCAGTGTGTTTAGGTTTCCAAGCAGGAACTGAGCCTGTAGGTGCACTTGGTAGCTCAAGGCTGTGTTCCACAGAGCCATGGCTAGTGTGCAGAGAGGGTAAGAGTGGGTTCCCCCTGCTTGTTTATGTACCACATAACAGTGGTGTTGTCCGTATTAACTGCCCTGGAAGAATGTGGTCCTTGAAGGCTGTCAGAGCATTCTGTACAGCTAACATTTCTTTTTGATTGATATGCAGGTGCATTTGACTTTGGTTCCATTTGCCCTGAATACACTTCCCTGCCAAGTGAGCCCCCCATGCACAGTCTGATGCATCTATTGTTAGGGTTTGGGCGGCAGGGGGCAGAGTGAATGGCAGCCCCTTGTTTTGGTGGCAGGCCTCTGCCCAGCAAAGGAATTCTAGCTGTAGGCAAGGTATGATAGGAATCATTGCTTCTAGATCCTGAGAATGTTGACACCATAGGCTTTTTAGATACCACTGTAGTTTCCTCTTATGCAGTCTTGCATATGGAATTAGTAGAATGCAGGAGCCCATGAACCCAAAGGCTTGTAGTATTTGCCTTGCAGATAGCAGGTTCTTTGTGGCCACTAGTTTGAAGTAAGTTGTCAAATGAATGTTTCTCTGGCATGAGGAAAGCCATCTGGGAAGTTGTGTTCAAGCTTGTTCCCAGGAATATAATTTGCTGACAGGGTGCAAGATGTGATTTCTTTTTGTTTATGGTGTACCCCAGACAGGTTAGCGCCTTTTGTACAAATGCCAGATGATTCAAAAGTATATCCTGGCTTTCTGCCTGAATTAGGCAATCGCCAAGGTATGAGTATATTTGAATATTTCTTTGCCTGCACAATGCAATGACTGGAGCTAGGCACTTTGTGAATACCCTGGGCGCAGTAGATAAGCCAAAGGGCAGTGCATTGAACTGATAGTGCATGTAGCCTGCTTTGAAGCATAGGTATCTTCTGCAAGATTCCCTGATTGGGATGTGCAGGTAGGGTTCCTTTAAATCCAGTGTTGCCAACCAGGCATCTTTGCCTAGCATAGGAAGTAGCTGGTGAAGAGTTAGCATCTTGAATTTTGGAATCACCAAAAAAGTGTTTAAGGTAGAAAGGTCCAGGGTAGGATGCCATGAATTGTCTTTTCTGGGTACCAAGAAAAAAGTCTTAAATAGAAACCTTGTCCCTTTTCCTCTTCTGGTACAGTTTGAATAGCCTTTATGCTTAAGAGAGAGAGTACTTGCTTTTGAGCCTCTGCCCATTGATTTGGGGGTAGATCTGGCCAACCGCTTGGGGTTGGTAATGTGTGGAAGTGAAATCTGTATCCTTGGGAAACTATATTTAAAACATATTTGTCCTGGGTAAGGAGTTCCCAGTTTTTGGCCTGCAGAGCAATCTTTCCCCCTAAAGAAGTAGTCAGTTGAGAAGTGCTTGGAAATTTTAAAGTCAAGTAACTGAGACAGCTTTCCATAGGGGGAGTCTTACGACTCCCTGATTTGGAAGCGGAAGCCCCCCACTGCTTAGTCTTGTGGGTACCCTTGGACTGAAACCTGGGGCTTCTGCTGCTTCTGGGTTTGGGTTGAGAAGGCCTGGAAGAGGCAGGAAAGGACCAGTTGTTAGAGGGCCAATGCCTACTAAATCGTGGAGGCCGAACTTGTAGGAAATCTTTAACAGTTTGCATAGATTTAGCTTTTTCCTCCATCTTTTTAAGAACTTCTTCTGCTTTGTTGCCAAACAGGCGGTCCTGATTTAAGGGCGCATCCAACAATTTAGCTTCAACATGATCTGGCAAAGATTGTTCCTTAAGCCAAGCATGCCTTATAAGTACAGACCCAGTGACAGCAGCCCTGCAAGAGGCTTCTAATGAATCAAACCCACATTGCAAAGTATGTTTTCCAACCTGTTCAGCAGAATGCATTAAATCCTTTAAATCTTTATTTTCAGCAATGTCAGGAATCAACATCATTTTCTGTTTAAGCAATCCAATAATATGTTGCTGATACTTTAACATATGAAACTGACAGTTTAAGGCCCTAATGGCCAAGGTTGCATAAGTGTATACCTTCTTACCCCATCTATCCAGCGCCCTGGAGTCTCTATCAGAAGGGGTAAGATTTTTGGCAGTGGTAGCCTTAATGCCCTTGAGTCCCTGTGAAATAGTCTCAGGATCCGCAGTAAGATTTTTAAAAAGGAACTTGTGAGAATCAGGAACCCTGTAATACCTATCAGGTTTTCTGGGAGCAGGAGGCAAAGAATCAGGGGCCAAACTAGATTCCGAAAAGGCATCATCAACAATGTCTAGTACAGGAGGGATAGCTAAAGGCCTGTGTTGAGGCAGGAGTAAGAAGTCCTTAAGCCTCTTTTTAGAATCAGAGTAATCCTGGCTTTCCCAGCGGAAATGCTCCCTAACAGTATGCAAGGTTTCACCAACAGAGAAATCCTCTGGAGGGGAAGCAGAGGGAATAGAGTCCTCTGCATCAGAATCCTCATAAGTAGATAAGGGTAAATCCAGGTCATCAGAAGAAACAGAAATTTCAGAATCTTGGTCAGAAGATTCATAAGCAGATTCATAAGCAAATTCATTCCTAGGTCTCTTAGAAGGGAAAGGTTGGCTTCCCCTGATTAAAGTTATAAGGTCTTCAGCCATTCTTATCTAGGCATAGAGGCCTGGGCATGCGGCCTGGGTGTCGTTTTTCTAGGCATGGTTCGAGCTTTAGGCCTTAAGGAAGAAGGTGGTATCGGTTTAAAATGCAAGTCCATAGGCCTGAATACACCCTCAGAAGCCAGTGCCTGCACAGCGGCTCCGGACCCATCCAAGGTAGAGACATCCACAGGTTCCACAGTTGGACCATCTCGCGGCATACTGGACTCCGAATGGGTCTCAGTAGAGGCCTGCGAATCAGAAGTAGCTGGTATCGGGCTGTGAAAGCGCCTCACTGTGTAATAGCGAACTGGCGACTGGCTTAGGAGAAGCATCATCGGCAGCTTTGGACCTAGGCGGCCTGTCTCTGTTTTTATCTTTGCATTTTTTTCGGAATGCCAGTAGTCGGATGGCTTACCGATGACATATCTGGATAACTGAACCGAGAACCGAAATATTTAGAGGCATAAACATACCGACGACGGATAGTTCGTTGGTTAAATAAGGCACAAAACCAACAGCGAGGTATGTCGTGGTCAGGGCCTAGGCAAGGAATACAGTACAAATGAAAATCTTTATGAGGTATTTGCTTTCCACAAGAAATGCAATTATTAACTTTTACTGACATCAGTAAAGAGCAAGAAAAAGTTTCCCCTATGGGGTACTTAGCTTTAGTTGAAGACTTTGGTTCTGAAACTCGAAAACAAAAATTTCAGGAGTCGGCAAACCGGCACTTGCAAACTGCTTCTGCTTCGGGCACCGCACGGCAAGAAAGACTGATGTAATGGCGTCAGCTGCATGCTTTATACCCCTGACGACCTGATGTCATGGAAGATGAGACAGCAACCAATGCAGGACCCCAGACTTTAATAATCAGGCCAACTGAGGGCTACTGCAAGCAGATAACCCAAATGTGATGACTGCAACAGTGAAACACGAAGAACATCAACAAGGTGTATGTGTTGCAGGAGGGTCTTCTTCTTGATTGCTTGTATCAGCAGGTCATCCAGATAAGGGAATATCTGGATTCCCTTTGTCCTGCAAAAGGCAATCACTGGAGCCAAACATTTGGTGAAAACTCTAGGTGCAGTGGAAAGCCCAAAAGGGCAAGGCAGATAACTGAAAGTGAGAATGCCCCAACAAGAACTTATTTTCTGAAAGTGGACTTTATGGGGATGTGAAGATAGGCATCCTTTATATCTAATGTGGCCATGAATCCCTGGGGGATCAGAAGGGGAAAAAGTGTTGGTAGGGTCAACATCCTGAAGGTTGGAACCTTTAGGAATAGGCTGAGGTATGAGAGGTCCAGAATTAGTCTCCAAGGACCATTTTTTCTTGGAACCAGGAAAATTCTGGAGTAGAAACCTCTTCCTTTTGCTGTGAGAGGCACTGGTCCGATGGTGCCTTGAGCCAGCAGTGTTTGTAGCACTGGCTGCAGGAGGTGGAGCTGTTGTTTTGGAGGTTGTGAGATGCCTTTTTGCTTTGGGGGCATAAGCCTGGTCATGAAATACCCATTTTGATGGACTGAAAGGACCCATTTGTCCGAAGTGATGGATGTCCACACAGGGAGGCAGTGAGAGAGGAGTACCGACAGAGGATGAGAGGTAGGAGGAGGTGGTTGTAATGTTGGCAGGTAGTCAGATGCTACCTGCCTTGTCTTGAAAGGATAGCCTTTGGCTAGGGATGGTGTAGCTCTAGCTGGAGGAGGTTGCTTTCTGGTAAGTTTTCTAGACTTTGCAGGAGCAGCAGGGTGAGAATGTTTTCTAATGAACTGTGTTTTAGCTGGGTAGTTCCTTTGAAATTTGGGAATACGGGAGACTAGCAAGTGTTTAAAATCTTGCATTTCTTTCCCCTTTTGCTGAAGTGGCAAACAGATCAGACTCTTTTGCATCAAACAAAGCTGTGTTGTCCAGGGGGCATCAATCAGCTTTGCCTGAAATCATCTGGAAGGGGCTGGAGACGTAGCCAGAAGTACCTTCTTAAGGCAGCTGCTGATGCTGCTGACCTTGCTGAGGCTTCAGCAGCATCATAAATGCACTTTATTAAGTGCCTGGTAACCTGGGAGGTAAGAGCCAGAAGGGAAGACAGTGAGGCTTTGGGAGCACAATCTGGTGTATCAGCCAACTCCTTGGAGGCTTTCTCCAGGAGTGATAAGGCTGGGAAGTGTACGAAAATGATTTTTCAGATGAAGACTCAGACAGATCTTCCTATTCCCTCATGATTGGGTCTGTGGTTTGAGGCCTTGGACTCAGAATTTTAGGTGTAATGTTAGCAGTCCCTGCACAGGTAGGATGCACGGCCATGAAGGCATTAAACAGACTTTGGCTGAAAGCCTGCCAGTCAGGCATGCTTTCAGTAGGAGTAGAGATATGCTTCCTTTTTGCCTTAGTTTTTAGAGGCGTGGTGGGCTTCTGAAGGGAGGAAGACATGGAGTCTGGAGACTGTAAGGAACTGGAGAGATCTGATGGACCTACTGAAAGAGCTAGTTCCCCCCTGGAGTTGGAAACTGACATCTTTAAAGGCTCTACGGACATGCCCTCCATGTGGGATTGTGCAGCTTCCATGGGAGGTACCTGTTATATCCGAGGCGATGTAGCCCGATTCCTCTACCAGGCCGACATTGGCCACGGGCTGAGAATTGGACGAAAAAGGCGCAGCTGTAGTGGTAGGCCGTATAGTCTTGTCTTTCTTTTTTGGTGGTTCAGTAGGTGCATCGGAGGAAAGTACAGTTTTGTACCTACCATAAATGTAGATGTCCGATAGACATGCAACTGCAGTCATAACATGTGGGTTGTCCTGCCTCAGGCAGCCCTCAGTCGGCCGGATTCCAAAGTCTGGGTCCGACGTCGGCTGATGTCGCATTTCTCTCCGACGTCAGAGCAGCTGGAGTACATAAGCATCAGCCAACGCCATTTTCTTCAGTGTTTCTTGCCCCAGATGCCAGGTGCCCTCCAAGGAAGGCTGTAATCAAATTGGAAGACAAAAACAGGATTCCAAACAAATAAATGAGCAATAAAACAAATACACCATAACAGATATCCCCAGCTAAGAGTAACAGGGATAGGAGTGGACCCTAGGCATAAAGGGGTATGGAGGGAGGGAAAATCCGACTGCAGTTGCATGTCTATCGGACATCTACATTTATGGTAGGTACAAAACTGTACTATGTCCTTCAAGAATGCAACTGCAGTCATAAATGTGGGTAGAATACCACAGCTTAGCTGGGGGAGGAGGAATGCTCTAGGAAAGAGATGGTGTGGCAATCAAACCCTGCAGGACTGCCGAAGCAAAGCCTGCTCTGGATCTGGAGTACAGAGGGAGATTGTAGTGTTTGGAGAATGTATGCACGGAGTTCCATGTAGCAGCTTCTAAAATGTCCTTGGTAGGCACCCCTCTTAAGAATGCTGTAGAGGTGGCTGTAGCTCTGGTGGAATGTGGTCTGACATTGGCTGGAACAGTCTTTCCATGAAAGGAATAACAGAATCTGATGCAATGTCCAATCCATTTAGAAATAGTCTGTTTTGAAATTGCTTTTCCTTGGACTGCAGGGCGTAAGCTACAAAAGTTGTTCAGACTTCCTACTGGCCTTGGTTCTGTCCAGGTAGTATCGAAGTTGTCTGTGAATGTCCAAGGTATGCAACAGTCTTTCCCCCTTATTCTCAGGATTGGGGAAGAAAGCAGGCAGATGAATGGCTTGATTTAAAGAAACCCTAGATACCACCTTTGGCATAAAAGTAGGGTTGGTCCTTAATGAAACTCTGTCTCTATGAAAAATAATAAAGGGTGGTATTGCCATTAGGGCCTGTAGCTCAAACCCTTCTTGCTGAGGTAATTGCCAACAGGAAAGCTGTCTTCCATGAGAGAAATTGCAAGTCAACTGAAGCTGCTGGCTCAAATGGAGGTAGAGTCAGTTTTTCTAAGACAAAATTGAGGTCCCAGGCTGGCACTGGGGCCTTTCTTGGTGGCTTAATGTTCTTGATTCCCCTGAGGAATTGTCTTAGTAAGGGGTGAGAGAAAACAGGAGGATCAGTGTTGTATCTAGCTGAAATAGCAGATGCATGTATCTTTATGGAAGAATATGAGAGGCCGTTCTTTAACCTATCTGCCAAATATTCCAAGATGAGTGGGATGTTCAACAATGATGCATCATGTCCCTTGCTGGTATTCCAATTGCTGAATCTTTTCCACTTTGCTAAGTAAACCTTTCTGGTGGATGGTCTTCGAGCCTCTGTTAGTATCCGCTGAACTTCCTTGGAGAGAGATAAGCTGAAGTTATTTATGGGATCTCCCAGGCTGTTAGCTGCAGTGTCTGAAGATTTGGATGCAGTGTTTCGAAATTGTGTTGAGTCAAAAGTAGAGGCCACTGGGCGAGGGCCCACCTCCTGGTGTGACATATGCTCCGTAGTAGTGGGTACCAGTGTTGCCTTGGCCAATCCGGAGCTATTATGATTCCCTTGGGCTTCTCTGCTTTGATCTTTAGTAATACTGAGGTCATCAGTGGCAGAGGTGGGAATGCATAGATTGCTAGGGAGTTCCAGTTGAATGAGAGGGCATCTATTTTCCAAGCTTTTGGATGGTATGTCCTTGTGCAAAATTTTGGTAGAAGATGGTTGAGGTGAGAGGCAAATCGGTCCACTTCTGGCTTGCCCCATGTCGAAGTGAGTTGTCTGAAGGCCTTCGGATGTAACCTCCACTCGTGTGGATCTGTGAAATTCCTGCTTAGGCTGTCCGCCAACATATTGTCTTTTCCTGGAACAAACTGGGATTGTAACTGGATGTTTAGGCTCAGTGATTTCTCCCAAAGCTGCATTGTCAGTCTGCAAAGGGGGTAAGAGTGGGTGCCCCCCCCCACATCACAGTGGTGTTGTCTGTCCGTATCATTAAATGGCCTTGCTGGAGTTGGTGTTGAAAAGCCTCAATGGCATGCATTACTGCCAGCATTTCCTTTTGGTTTATATGCAGATGTGTTTCCTTTGGAGACCATTGTCCTTGTATACACCTGCCTTCCATGTGTGCCCCCCATCCAAGGTCTGAGGCATCTGTAGTCATGGTCTGTGTTATCTGTGGTTTTTTGAATGACATACCTGTGTTTTCCTGGCTCACCGAGGCCCACCATAGGAATTCCTTTTGTAGGCATGGAATGAGTAGTATGATTGTCTCCAAGTTGTTGCTGTGTTGAGACCAAATGCTTTTTAGGTACCATTGAAGCTTTCTCATGTGTAGTTTTGCTAATGGAACCAGTAGAATGCAGGATGCCATGTAACCCAGGGCCTGTAGGAATCTCCTTGCAGTCATCTGGGTGAGTTTTGCTAAACCTTTGAAGTAATGAGTTAACTTCTCTTGCTTGTCTTCTGTCAGGTAAGCCATCTGAGAGGCTGTGTCTAGTTTGGCTCCTAAGAAGATTATTTGCTGGGATGGCTGCAGTCTTGACTTTTGGAAGTTGACTGTGTATCCCAGAGCTTGAAGTAATCGTATGACATAATCCAGGTTTTTTGTCAACATCAATTTGTCATCCGCTTGTATGAGGCAGTCGTCCAGGTACAGGTAAATTTGTATACCCTGGAGCCTGCAATGAGCAATTACTGAAGCCAGACATTTTGTAAATACTCTGGGCGCAGTAGATAAGCCAAATGGCAATGCTGAGAATTGATAATGCTCTGGCCCTGCAAGAAATCTGAGGTATCTTCTGCAGCTGTGTCTGATAGGGACATGCAGGTATGCCTCCTTGAGGTCCAGAGTAATCAGCCACGACTCCTTGCCCAGCATGGGAAGGAGTTGCTGTAGAGTCAGCATTTTGAACTTTGGTACTATGAGAAAGGTGTTTAATGCGGACAAGTCCAGTATTGGTCTCCATTGAGATTATTTCTTGGAACAAGGAACAGTCTTGACTAAAACCCCTGGTCTTCTTCTTGTTGTGGAACTCTTTCCATTGCTTTCATTCGAGTCAGCAGAGTGATTTGCTTGATAGCCTCTGCCCTCTGATTTTGTGGTAGGTTTGGCATGCCTTGTTTTCTTGGTAAGGTATGAAAATGAAACCTGTACCCTCGGTCTATAATGTCCAAAATCCATTTGTCCTTTGTCAGTCTGAGCCAGTTTTCTGCAAACAGAGATAATTTCCCGCCCAAGGGAGCTTCTAGTTGTTCCCTGGTAGGTGGTAGTAGAGGAAAGTCATTGAGTTTGTGGTTGTTGGGCAGGTGAAACCCCTGCGTCACTTCTTTGGTTTCCTGGCTGCCATTGTCGTTGCCTGTAAGGGCCTCTGTAATGGCCTCTTCCTCGGCCACGTCTGTTCTTACCCCTTTGAAACTTTTCTGGATTAGGAAAGGACCAGTTTTTTTGAAGGCCAATTCCTACTGAATCTGGGGGGTTGAACCTGGAGGAAATCTTTCACAGTCTGAACTGATTTTGCTTTTTCTTCGATGGTCTTTAACACATCCTTAGCATTTGCACCAAAAAGCTTGTTCTTTTCCAAAGGTGCATCCAGAAGTTTTGCTTTTACATGATCTGGTAGAGGTTGATCTTTTAACCAAGCATGTCTACGAATCACTGCCCCTGTCATAGCTGCCCTACATGAAGCTTCCAGTGCATCATATCCACACTGCAGGAAGTGATTGCTTACTTGCTGAGTGTTATGTACAGCTTCCTGCAAAGTCTTCCTGTCTAAAGGATCAGGAGAAGCTAATGTTTTTGTAAATCTTCTAAGAGATAATCCTGATATTGTAACATATGAAAAAGGCAATTTAAAGCTCTCATAGATAAGGTAGTGGATGTGTAAACCTTTTCCCCATCTCTAATGACCTAGCTTCCCTGTTGGAGGGCAAAGGATTTTTGAGGTGGAGGCTGAAACTCCTTTAGGCCCCTGTGAAATAGTTTCCAAATCAGCAGTATGGGCCCTGAATAAATGGGAATGAGTTTCTGGGACCCTGTAATACCTGTCTGGCTTGGCTGGAGCAGGAGGAAGAGAATCAGGGTTAGCACTAGAGTCAGAATACAAATCATCCAGAACATCAAGTACAGGAGGAATAGCTAAGGGCCTGTGCTGAGGCTTCTTAAGGAAAGTCCTAAGGCGTTTCCTAGAATCAGAATATTCCTGACCTTGCCACTTGAAATGTTCCCTCATGGTGTGCAGAACTTCCCCAAAAGAAATATCCTCAGGAGGGAGGCCGAAGGGATGGAATCTTCTGCATCCGAGTCCTCATAGGTCTGGAAGAGCTCTTCCTGGCTATCAGAGTGAACAGAGCCCTCAGAATCTTCATCTGAAGGAGTAGGGTCAGAGGGTTCAACCCGGGGCCTTTTATCAGGAGGAGGCTGGGATGCTCTCTCTGGATGGGCCTGTGAACCTCTAATCATGGAAATTAAATCAGCAGCCATGGACATAATTTGTGTCTCCGGAGTCGGCTGAGGTAAGGATTTAGAAGTAATATGCTTTGTTTTGCTGGCTGCCTTAGCCCTAGTGTAGGCCTTAATAGACATGGTCATAGGGGGCCTGGCAGCTCCACGTGCAGGAGTGACCTTGTCTACAGCAATGGTCTCGGGCATTTCCTCGGTTTCGGTATCTGGAAAAAATCTATAACTGGCGTCGGAGTAATGTCTGGAATCGGAGTCGTTGGTAATGCGGTGTCTTCGGTTCGGAGCGGTGGAGAGACCGTCTCAGAGGGAACTGGAGCACTCGCGCTAGGTTTTGGCGTGGAGTCGGTGGTAGACGCGGGCCGAGGGTGTCGGTCCCGGTCTTTTCGCTTTTTGGGAGTTTGCGATGTCGGAAGATCCGACGGCATGGTGTAAGCAAAATTATCGCCGAAAAAAACTTCAGCGAACTCCGCCCGGCGCCTGAGAGTGCGCTTGTTGAAGCGAGCACAGGCTACACAGGCCGAGATGTTGTGGTCTGGGCCCAGGCAAGGGAGGCAGTAAGAGTGGAAATCCTTATGAGGTATTTGTTTACCACAAAAAAGACAATTGTTAACTTTTCAGTAATTTCTGACATCGGCTGAGGCAAAAAAAGGTCCCCAACGGGGTACTTAGCTTTTTTGATGACTTCGGTATCGTAGAATACAGGAGCTGACCGACCGGCACTTGCGAACTGCTTCTGCTTCGGGCACCGCGCGGCAAGAAAGACTTAAGAAAATGGCATCGGCTGATGCTTATGTACTCCAGCCGCTCTGACGTCGGAGAGAAATGCGACATCAGCCGACGTCGGACCCAGACTTTGGAATCCGGCCGACCGAGGGCTGCCTGAGGCAGGACAACCCACATGTTATGACTGCAGTTGCATTCTTGAAGGACATCTCCCCATCCTTAAAGCTATTTGTTTTAACCTTTGATTTTCTAAATACAAATTAAACATGTCCAGATGGCTGCACAACGTTTTGGGCACAAACGCCTGACAAACAGAGCAGGCCTTGTAATCGTGCAACTGTCCCAAACAAAAGAGGCACTGATCTTGTGTGTCCTTGTGAGGTATCTGATGGCCGCACATACACTTGCCCTTTCTGGAAGACATAAACAAGCATTAAAGGAAAGAAAAAGACTGAAAAGTTCCCCATCTGGGCACTTATCTGACTTCTCGAATCTGATGACTGTGAAGGCAGGAACACCTGGCGTTCGACTGGTGGCTGAGATGTTCTGAGGGCTGGTGTGTGCAGATGTCACTTTTATGGCTCATGTTCCTCAAGCCACGTCACACCATAAAGTGACTGAAAACTTTTGTACACTGGCCGGACATTCGTGAAGCAAGAGTAGTAAATTTATATGTTGAATATTGCAACATGGGAATAGAAAGAAATCTCCCCGAGATAACATTTTATGTAGGATAGCAGGAGCCAGATGTGTTTAATTGGATGGATGCAAAGCAGTCCTTTGGAAAGGAGGGTGGGAGTTCCATTGACATTTGTAACCTTTCTGAATGATTCTCAGAACCAGAGGGAAGTGAATGCCTAGATTTTGGGATAGCTTAACCGGAATGCCCCAGGGTGGGGGGAAAACACAAAGGGGCATATAGTCAGCCTGCTTTTTAGATTGCTTTTAGTACTGGTAGAATCCTCCTTTCTCTTTTTAACTCCATGCCATTGCTTTCTAAAACTGCTTACCTGTGCCTTGCTAAGTTTGTTTCTTTTGTTTCCTACAAAAAGGACCTGAAATGTAAGGAAAGTTTCACTTGTATTTTAGCAAAGAGGGTTGAAAAATTTGGGTGACCCTTGAACTACCTTTCCCCTTTCATACAGCCTTTTAATAACCTCAGCAGAGGAGGCCCCAAATAATACCACTCTCTTTTTCTTTCTCTCCATCCAGAGGTGTAGTCAAGAGCTCAGCTTTAACATCCTCTAAGTTCTGGGAACAATAACAGGCAAATCTTTTATCATGGACCCAGTGGCAGCTGCTGTAGAAACAGCATCAGCAGTGTCATAAGAACATTTCAGAGAGTGTTTGGTTACATGAGAAACAGAAAATACTGAAGAATTCAGAGATGCCTTACTCTCTATTGAAACAAGTTCAGCAATTAACGTTCTCATGCTGTTAAAGGAATCCAGCAGAAACTCAGAAACGTGAGCCTGACAATTCACTATTCTGAAAGTTACCTTGTCAAAAGGAATAGGGTTAGTTGTCAAAAGATGTTTAACTGAACATGGTTTTGACAGAGAAATCGCTGCAAGGTCTGATCTGGGGTTAGAGAAAAAGAAATCTGCGGGTCTGATAAACCTTGTATAACTTAACGGACTTCTATTGTGGCTGACACATTCCAGTGGCTGAAAAGAAAGCATCTTGTAATTGCAAGCTGCAGGTTTAAGAAAATCCAACTGTAATAAGACACAACATCTTTGTTGGGATTCTGGCATTTATATATAATCTATACATGTGTGTGTGTGTGAATGTGTATATGTATAGATATATATATATATATATATATATATATATATATATATATATATATATATATATAAAATGTATCAATGCATAACGGAAAAAAAGGCAGAGACAGTGCAACTATTTTTGTATACGTGACATTTTATACAAGGATAGATAAGGGGTATGCCAGCTTCTTAAGTGAAGCCAGGTGAAAAGTACATCAAGGAAGGTGAAATACAGACATACTTTCCTGCTATGGTTACAGTGGTAAAGAAAGCCTTAAAACAGACTGTTAGAGGAAGAGCTCATAACTGGTATCTTAACCTATTCCTACACAGACTACGGAAACATCATGTTTTGCTTTAAAGTATAAAACCAGCTTGAAAAATCCTGAAGCCTTTTTTTACTTTAAGTACTAAAGTGGTTCAAGGGGAAGAGGGGAGAAAGAGGTAGAAAGACTTTAAGCATACAGTAAACTACTACAGTGAGACTACTGAGGAAACATCATGCAACATAAAAATCAAAACAGCACAGTCTACATTTAATATGATGTCCACAACCGAAAGTGAAAATTCATGTGGGATGCCAAGAAAATCATGGCAGGACTTGGAGCTACAGCACATTATGGAGTAGAACATATCTAATACAGAAAAAGCCTGCAAATATGTAGATCTTGTGATGTTATGTTCTGAACAGGACACTAAGGAGAAAACATGCGTACACCACGCCATTCAGGGTGAAATCAGAACAATGTGACTGCTTTCTTCTAAGAATTTTCAAGCTTATGTCCATAAACATAACACCACCTGTTATGACTATAAGAACAACAGTACACTCTAAAAAGATGCTAATGGATACTTTCTAGTTTACCAGTAAAGTATGCAGTAAATAACATATATTTTTTCATCACATTAGGTGAATTGTGTCAGAGTCCTCTGCACTCTCCTGAAATCCCCAGCTCAGATGTGTTTTTCTCTTCTGCTCCTGTACTTGGAAAAGTGAATATTTCTTGCTATAGCCCATCTTAATTTAATGTGCCAGGCTAGAGGAGATTAACTACCCCTGTGTATACCTATTCACAGTTTGTAAGGGAGGAAGAAGGAAGACAGCACAGAATGGATTAAGTACATGCCAGGGTGAGTATTATACACACATTATTTTATATATATATATATATATATATATATATATATATATATATATATATATATATATATACATACACACACACACACACACACACACACACACACACACACACACACACGTGCATAAATATATGTAAATATATGCATATAGATCCCTGGCAAATGGCTGATGGTTGTTTAATTGAAATGAAAGCTGATGGAAGCTTTTGGATAATTCCACTTGATTAGAAGATCATTATATAAAATAAACCAAAGTCAATAACAATTAGAGTAAGGGAGTTTCTCTTTACTCACACTACGTCTGATCTCAGAATTAGTTTGTTTAAAGAAGCAGGGGGTGACTTATCCCTTGCAAAAACCTTTTTTTTTAGGCCTTGTTACAGATTGGGATTAACATGTTTTATATGTTACAGGATCACAGTTTTTCAATTTTTTAAATTATTTATTTATTACTACTTGCTCATTTACTATCCAGGTAAGCCCATGGGATATTTTCAGAAGTAACCAGAGAACACTGCCTGTTTGGGTAACTTACTCAAAGTCACATAGTGGCAAAAGGAGGTGGAAATAATCCAATCCTACACCCTGGGATAATAGCTCAAAACTTTAAACATCTATGCTATCAGACGTAACTGATAAGATATTAAAGTTATGCGCAGGTCTGCAGTTTTACGTGGTTTTAGCTTTGTGTATTAGGATATGCAGAGGTGTGGTGGTACAGAGGGTCTTGCAGCTCTTCAAAAGCAGTGTTGCTGTTTTTTTTCTTTTCATTTCAGTGGTTAGGAATTCAATTTATTTTTTATGACTGAATGCTTCTAGACTGAAGATCTTACAATTAAATGTCACCTACTCACACACACACACACACACACACACACACACACACACACACACACACACACACACACACACACACACACACATGTGTATGGGTCTGTGTATGAGTTTTTGATGCATATATGCATCTTTCAACAGTGCTGTAAGTCTCAAATTGTCTAAAATTGTCAGTTCATGATGCTTAATTTTGTTTCATCTCTGAATAACTGTTCTGTATTCTGCTTTTGCAGCAAATTTCTTTGCCTCCTGTGCACAGGTGGTGCTTAAACCAGTGCAGTTTTAATAAATGTGAATTAAATGAATAAATATACATATGAGAGTCTGATGCATTTTGCTGAACCAGTGCTTTTATCAACATAGGAATGGTCGACTCATTTAAGTCCCATTTCACCACTTTAGTGGTAGTAGTTATGTGTAAGATCAGTGAACAGCAGGGTTACGGAAGTTTTTCCTTTTCACCATTGTTGTGTGATTTCCCTTTGCAAAAACACTTGCTTTGGTGTGTGTGTTTTTTTTTCTGGTTTTCAACTAAATATCCCATCAATGCAAAGGTGAATGTATTGACAGAATGTCAGGCAATAAAATTACTCCTCAAGGACCAAGTAGTATCATAGTACATTGACTTTGAATGCAGTGTGACATATAATTATTAATGTACTGGCTAAAAATGGTCTGTGCACAAGCCCACCAACCCCGCTAAACACCTACAGCCTCTGCCAAAAGGGGATCCAGCACCTGTGCATTGACAGGTATATCTATTACTGGAAAAGGTATTCAATGGCAAGACATTTTGGTATGGTCTAAAGAACAGGGAACACTATAAGGGAAGCGCATTCACTCTGTTGGTTCCAGATGATGATAGGTCTGTGTGTACCACCTGGTGCCACCCTGCTCCAGACCCGGCAAACATGACATTAACAGACTGTGTTGTCCAGCTATAGCAGCACAGTGCCCAAACATCAGAAATCCTGTTCAAGGTTGCCCTGGGCATCCTATGAGATGTAAGTGATAAGGAAATACAAGCACTGACTACAATGAAATTCCTGTCATTGGTTGTTAACCATGCAGGAAGGAAGGGAGCAGTGTGTCCACCTCATAGTACTGCAACTATAAAGGACTTTGTGCCATTCACGTTTCAACCACAAAGGGGCACATTTCTGCAAGTGGGCTGTGAAGGAGCAAGAGAATGACATCACTATTCTAGTCCTCATAAATACAGAACCTGCAGGAGGTGCCATCAACAGACCTCTGAAAGCTAGACGCCAAGTACACCCCCACCTACACAGACATTTCAGCATAGGCCATCAAATTTCTTCTAGCCGCAGCCATGTACAGTGTGGAAAAAAGAAGCTGGTATCACTTAGTAAGGCTCTCATGCCTAGCAAATCACTGGCAGACTACAATGCACTGCCTTCTAAAACTGTGAACACAGAGGACAGCTGTCCTTATACCTGCCATATGTCATTAAGGATTTAATGATGACTGTGGTCAACTGTGTTAAGGACACCTTCCAGAGTGTTGTCACACCAGTTATCTACTCAGCTTGTTGCAGTGCACATACCAGTAAGTGCAACATTTCAGACTGACCAGGGTCTTCAGAGTCGACCCCAAATTCACCCTGGGATTGAAGGAGATATATACGCAATGGTATGTCTCCCAGAGAACATTCAGAGGTGCTCATGCAGTTAACAGAAGAACTGTCATATCAGGCTGTACCCATTCTAAAATATTTAAATGAAACCTGCACATCAGAATGACCCCAGTGGAAGGGAGTCAGAGTACTGCAAAAGTGGAAGGCACCACTGATGTTTGCCCATCCTTTTGGCTGGTATACCCTCTGGTCATTGGCGAACTGTTGTATATGAAAAAGGCAGTGGTGTTCAGGCATGGTAGGATTACATGAAATAAAACAAAAAAACTGAGCCACCTGGTCTCTGCAGGGACCATGTACATGAAACAGCAATGTAAATCCCCAGTAGAATAAGCATTCAGAAACAAAATCCCAAAATGTATAGAAAGACAAAATAAATTAAGAAAATGATCTGTCTGCTAGAATTACTGAAAATGAAGTGCACAGTAATTAAAAGAGGGTCCCCCATTCGTTTACTTTAGTCATAGATTGAATAACTTCAGTAAAAGAGATGATTGCCATAGGATCCCCATAAACTAACTATGACAGCCTATGTGATAACATGGGTCAGTTAAGTATCTCTAACACAGTCAGCAAAAGTGGATGTCTCCTTTTTTTCTTAAATTGGAACCATGGACATAACATGAGGAATAAAGGTACAGAGCATAGGGTCCTTTTTTATTAAGCAAGAAATATCTTTATTAAATGATCACTTAGGACACAGACAATCCTATATTTATATAAATGGAAGCAAACCATATTTACATAATTTTAGTTACAAACATTACACATCAGTTATAATCTATCCAGTCATTGTCAGTCAAACATTACATAGTTTATTCAAATCCTGCCTTCTTTTAAACCTCATTCCTAGTCTGCATGTATTGCTCCTACAATTTCCATTTTTTATGTAATTTGCTCCTACCCTTTTCTAAAGATCCCATTTCCAGTTGTTTTATCTCTTTTACTATATTCACTACTTCTAGTACAGTTGGTTTAGACTTTGATTTCCATTTCCTAGTAATTGCTTTTTTGGCAGCCACCACTGGACTCAGCAATGCCTTACTATGTCTAGGCAATTCTGATTCAGGATCATAGCTCAAAAAATTATTTCCTCAGTCATACAATTTCTGACAGCATAGTCTGCAGGGAATTTTTAAAGTCTGACAGCTCATTACACTCCTAGAAAATATGCTCCCAATTACCTCTTTCTTCCCCATCACACCTCCAACATTTGCGATCTACGTGAGGAAAAATTCTTTGGAGTCTACTTGGGGTATAAAAATACCTATGTAAACACTTCCAAGCAAAGATCCTAAATCTTCTAGACTTTGTTGCATATTTGAGAGACATACATATATCCCTCCATTGTTTCTTTGTGAATTGCTTATCCAGTATCTCTTCCCAATCCTTTCTAACCTCCTCCAGCTGATTCTTGTAGTTATCATACAATATTTTATATGCTCTATTAATTATTCATTTTTAACAGCAGCTTCTGTTCTAGATTGTACTAAAAACTCTACCAGTTCTGGTCTTTTGCTTAGGAGCCCTCTATTCATTTTTCTTTGCCTATACTCTATCAATCCTTGACAGGGTAGGAAATCTCTAGCCTGCAGCCCAAATAAATTCTTGGCCTCTTCCCATTCTATTACCTTTCACAGGGTCCTATCTGTGTCATGTTAATTTTCCTGAAGCTGTTGAGAATTACGACAGGCAATGTACCATGAAAAGTTTTTATTTATACTATTTGTTCATTAGGTAAGTGGACTGATCCACTGAACCTTTTCAGTCACAACCTGAGCTCAGAGCAGAAAATACATCAGTCTTTCTAGTCAACAATATAACAAACAGAATGAGTACATAGCAAAATTTAGAACATAATGGTAAGACTCAAGGCAGATATGGTAAGAATAAAATATCTACTTGAGTGCATGAGAGAAAATGAAAAAATATATACAAAATGCAAGCTAAGACATGCATAAAATACGGTGCAATTATAGATATACTACAGACACTCCTACATGCATGTGAAATATATGCATATAAGATATCACATTAAGACTCAGAAAAAAGTTTCTTAAATGTGTTCTATAAGTTAGTCTGTACTTTAATAAGTTACAGTAGGTCTGAAGATCGTTAAGAATTAGTACCCAGTTAGCGAAAACTAGTTTTCAGGGGAAAGTCAATATGACTGAAATATGGAGATAATAGAAAAAAACCTCTGATAATACTGATGATAATTGCAAATGAAATGGGTGCATTTATGATACTAATATTATTAAGAAAGAAAGAAAGAAATGCATTTGGAAGTGTTTGTATAATACAATGCATCAATTTAATGATGGTAAAATGAATCATTAGAAAAGGTAAAATGAGTGATGACTTACAGAACATGGTGGCCTTGATCCCCTAAACAAGGGGTGTGGAGCTTAAATGAAAAGGCTAGAAAAATAAAGATGGATGAAAAAGTGAATGGAGATAGACAGATGCCAATTCTTCTAAATTTTCTTTAACTGTCAAGATTATAAATGAAAGACAGCAGAGAAATTGAGATAGATTTCTTGATGATGTTTTAAATACTTGGTGTAAAAAGAAAACACATTGCACCTTGTTGACCTGTTGGTGTTCTGATTGGTAAATTGGTGAAAATGTTTGAAAGCAGAAGTGGTATGACAAACTGTCAAGCTGAACATACTGGGAGATGACAGAGTGAAAAATTAATGAACTCTACAGGATGTAGCAGACATGAACTTGACAAGTCTCCTTAATGACAGAAATTTGCAGTGATTTACAGAAAGACTGCATACTGTTTAGGAAAGATCAAGGCATAACTAGATAAACACATACATGCCACTGTTACCTAAGCAGAACATCATGCATGCAACAGGTCCTCGTTAACCTGAGTTATGCACTCCATGAAGACAAAAAAGTCAGAAAAAGTAAATTTTTGCTGAACAGATGACACTGTATATTCAGTAACAAGGATACTGGAATAGTACAGTTTTGTACCTACCATAAATGTAGATGTTCGAGTGCTCATACAGCTGCAGTCATAACAGATGGGGTCCTCGGTCGGCCGAATTCCAAAGTCTAGGTCTGGCGTCAGTTGTCGTCACTTCTTCCCTGACGTCAGTGCGTCAGGGGTATAAAAGAGCCAGCCAACGCCATCTTCTTCAGTTTTTCTTGCCCCAGATGTCAGGTGCCCCCAGAAGGAAGGCAAAACATAAACTTATGTAATCATGCAATATAGAATAATCAAAAAACAGTAGTTTGCAAGCAAATACACCATAAAAGAATACTCCAAATAGGTTGTATGAGAAGGTGTTTGCCATAAGGCCTGTCCTAAGAGGGGATGGAGGGAGGGAAACCTGGACTGCAGCTGCATGAGCACTCGAACATCTACATTTATGGTAGGTACAAAACTGTACTATGTTCATCGTGCATACAGCTGCAGTCATAACAGATGGGTAGAATCCCAAAGCTAAGTAGGGGTGGCAGGCACTAAGTGGAACTAGGAGGAGCAAGGATGCCCTGCAAGACAGCTGTGGCAAATCCCGCTCTAGATTTAGAGTAAAGTGGAAGGTGATAGTGTTTGGAGAAAGTGTACACTGAACTCCAAGTGGCTGCTTCAAAAATGTCCTTGGTAGGAACCCCCCTGAGAAAGCTGCAGAGGTAGCTGTGGCCCTTGTGGAGTGGGATCTGATGCTTGAAGGCACAGGTTTTCCATGAAAAGAGTAACAAAAGCGTATGCAGTGGGCTATCCATTTGGAGATTGTCTGTTTGGAGATAGCCTTTCCTTGAGCACCTGTAGCATAGGACACAAAGAGTTGCTCGGATTTCCTGAATGGCTTTGTCCTGTCCAAATAATAACAAAGTTGTTTGTGAATGTCCAAGGAATACAGTAGTCTTTCCCCTTTGTTTTGTGGTTTAGGGTAAAAGGTAGTTAAGTGGATAGTCTGATTCAAGGCTACACTGGATACTACCTTTGGCATAAAGGTAGGGTTGGTTCATAAGGAAACTCTGTCCTGATGGAAAATGATGAAAGGTTGCACAGTCATGAGGGCCTGTAGTTCCGAAACTCTGCATGCTGAGGTGATAGCCAGAAGGAAGGCTGTTTTCCATGACAAATATTGTAGTTCTGTTGAAGCAGCTGGCTCAAATGGAGGAAGGGTCAGTTTTTCCAATATGAAGTTGAGGTCCCAAGCAGGGACTGGTGGTTTCCTTGGGGGTTTTATATTCTTAGCCCCTCTGAGGAACTGTCTTAAGAGAGGATGAGAGAATAAAGGAGGATCTGTGTTGTATTGTGCAGAAATAGTTGAAGCATGGATTTTGATGGAGGAGAAGGAAAGTCCACTGTTTAACATCTCGGCTAGGTACTGTAATATTTGAGGTTAATTTATTACCCAAGGATTCTGTCCCTTTTTCTGATTCCAGGCACAAAACCGTTTCCATTTGGCGGAGTAGGCTTTTCTAGTAGAAGGTCTTCTGGCCTCCAAGATGACATCCTGCACCTCCTTGGAGAGGAGGGTCTGTTGGGAAATCAAGGGATTCTCCATGTGGCTACATTTAGGGTTTTGAGCTGGCTGTGAAGAGTTTTGAAGTTGTGCTGGGACAACAGAAGAGGCACTAGAGGTAGGATCCATGGTGGGGAATGCGTCAGGCTCTTTAGGAGTGGATACCAGTGTTGTCTTGGCCAGTCTGGAGCAATGAGAATCATTTTTGGCCTCTCTGCACTGGTCTTTAATAGAACTTTGGGCAGCAGAGGGAGAGGCGGAAAGGCATAGACTGTCAATGGTGTCCAATTGAAAGAGAGTGCGTCCACTTTCCAGGCCTGTGGATGACAGGTCCTTGAGCAAAATTTTTTCAGTTGGTAATTTCTGTGGGTAGCAAAGAGATCTATGTCTGGCTGTCCCCATGCCTGAGTTATCTTTGCGAAAACTTGAGGATGCAACTTCCATTCGTGTGGATCTGTCATATTTCTGCTTAGGCTGTCTGCCAGTGTGTTTTCCTTCCCTGGCAGGAATTGTGCCTGAAGTTGGATTTGCAATTCCAGAGCTGTGTTCCAAAGGGTCATGGCTAGTCTGCACAGGGGGTATGAATGAGTTCCCCCCTGTTTGTTTATGTACCACATCACTGTGGTGTTGTCTGTCCTTATCAATAGCTGGCCTGGATGCAGTAGGTCTTTGAAGGCCATAATAGCATTTTGCACTGCTAGCATTTCCTTTTGGTTGATGTGTAGGTGCTTCTCTTTTTGGGACCATTTTCCCTGAATGCACTGATCTGTCATGTGCGCACCCCAGGCATAGTCTGAGGCGTCTGTTGTGATGATTTGATTTGCTTGAGGTATGCAGAAAGGGAGACCTATGTTTCTTTGGCATGCTTGAGCTCACCACAGAAATTCCTTTTGAAGACATGGAATGAGTGGTATAATTGTTTCCAAACTGTGGCTGTGTTGAGACCATAAGTTTTTTAGGTACCATTGAAGTTTCCTCATATGCAGCTTTGCACATGGGATCAGCAGGATGCAAGATGCCATGAATCCCAGAGCCTGCAGGACTTTCCTTGCAGTGAGCCTGGTGAAGGTTGCCATTTTGCTGAAGTATTGAGATAGTTGCCCTTGTTTGTCTGGCGTGAGGTAGGCCATCTGGGCGTTTGTATTCAAGCTGGCACCCAGGAAAATTATTGTTTGAGAGGGTATTAGTTTTGATTTCTTTTTGTTGACTGTGTATCCCAGAAAGTTCAACAGTTTTATTACAAATGCCAGGTGTTTCAGAAGTATGTCCTTGCTGCCCGCTTGGATCAGGCAGTCGTCCAGTCCCTTGAAGTCTGCAGAAGGCAATTACTGATGCCAGGCATTTCGTAAACACTCTAGGCGCAGTAGATAAGCCAAAGGGCAATGCAGAGAATTGATAATGGGTTGAACCTGCAAGAAATCTGAGGTATCTTCTGCAATCTTGTCTGATAGGGACATGCAGGTCTGCCGCCTTGAGGTCTAATGTTACCAGCCAAGACTCCTTGCCCAGCATGGGAAGAAGCTGCTGTAATGTGAGCATCTTGAATTTTGGTACCTGTAAATATGTGTTTAGGATGGATAGGTCTAAAATAGGTCTCCAATCTTTGTCTTTCCTTGGTACCAGGAAAAGTCTGGAATAAAACCCTTGACCTTGTTCTTTTGCAGGTACCTCTTGAATAGCTTTCATGTCCATGAGAGCTGAAATTTGTTTTTGTGCCTCTGCCCTTTGATTTTGTGGCAGGCTTGGCATGCCTCTCATTTTTGGAAGGGTGTGAAAGTGGAATCTGTAGCCTCTGTCTATAATGTCCAAGATCCATTTGTCTTTTGTGACAATATGCCAATTTTTTGAGAATAATGCCAGTTTTCCGCCTAAAGGTGCTGCCATTAAAGCTTTGCTTGGCAGGTAAAGGGGAAAGTCATTGTGTCTGCTTTCTGAATGACTGTGATCTATCTTCTCCACCTCTTGGGGTTGGTGCTTGCCATTGTCTGGCTCTGAATGATCCTTGAGATTGCCCTCTACCCCTCCGGCACCTGTATCTGCCTCTTTGAGGTCTGTCCATGGCTGGAAAAAAACAATTTTTTGAAGGCCAGTTTCTGCTGAAACGTGGAGGTTGTACCTGCAGGAAATCTTTCACTGTTTGCATTGATCTCGCCTTTTCCTCCATTTTCTTTAGTACCTCCTCAGCTTTAACACCAAACAATACATCTTTTTGAAGAGGTGCATCTAGTAATTTAGCTCTGACATGATCTGGTAAGGCTTGCTCTTTGAGCCAAGCATGTCTACGTATGACAGACCCTGTAACAGCAGCTCTATATGAGGCCTCTAAAGCATCAAAACCGCACTGCAAGGTATGTTTACCCACTTGCTCTGCACTATGCAACAAATCCTGCAACTCTTTTAAGTCTGGTTGCTCAGGTTGTGTCATTTTGCTTTTCAACTAAGATAACAAAAACTGTTGATACTTTAACATATGGAACTGACAGTTTAATGCCCTCATGGTTAAAGTGGCCGAGGTATACACCTTTTTCCCCCACCTTTCTAAAGCTCTGGAATCTCTCTCTGAAGGTAATGGGTTTTTAGCAGTACAGGCCTTAATTCCCTTGGGACCCTGTAAAATAGTTTCTGGGTGAGCAGTATGGCTTTTGTATAGGAACTGGTGTGAATCAGGAACCCGGTAATACCTGTCTGGTTTAACAGGAGCTGGAGGTAAAGAATCTGGGTTGAGGCTGGCTTCTGTGTACACATCATCTAATATATCTAAGACAGGAGGGATAGCCAGAGGCCTATGCTGGGGAAGCAAGAGAAAATCCCTGAGCCTTTTCTTGGAATCTGAGTAATCTTGGCCTTCCCAGTGAAAGTGTTCCCTCAAAGTATGTAGGGTTTCCCCAAAAGAGTAGTCCTCAGGGGGGGAGACCAAGGGAATAGACTCCTCTGCATCAGAGTCTTCAAAAGGAGAATATGCATATTCCTGGTCCTCAGAATGTTCAGAGGTAATAGAGGCTTAATCTGAGGAAGGGTAGTCTTCCTCTAATCTGGGCCTTTTGTCCGAGGGGGGTTGAGAACCCCTGATAAGAGTAATCAAATCCTCAGCCATTTTGAGCATCTGCTTTTAGGCATGGGGCCTTGAGAGGGGGTCTGTGGTCCTTGTTTTTCAGTTTTCATGGCTGCTTTAGATTTTGTGAAAGCCTTAATAGAAAAGGAGGAAGGCCTGAAGACACCTTGAGAAATGGCAGGCCTGTCTAAACTCTGAGTTTCCCCGCCAAGAGTGGCGTCAGTATCTGTAGTCGGAATGGGGGCCAAGCAGCCTGCTACCTCGGGCACAGAAGACACCAGTAATGAAGTGTCATTGGTACTCAGGGGCTGCGTAGGCACCTCGCTGAGAACCGGAGAACCGGTAGTCGGCCTTAGCGTGGTGTCAGTAGAAGTCGCGGTCCTCGTATGTCGGTCCTTATCTTTGCGTCTTTTACTCAAAACTAGAGTCGGAGTATCCGACGACATAATATAATTAAATTTTTTACCAAAATAGTGATGGACGAAATCCGCCCGACGCTTAATAGTGTGTTTGTTGAATCTAGCACAAAAACGGCAGGCCGAGACGTCATGGTCTGGGCCTAAGACAGGAATACAGAAAGAGTGGAAATCCTTATGCAGTATTTGCTTCCCACATGAAATGCAATTATTAACTTTGTCTGACATCGGTCTGAGGCAAGAAAAGTTTCCCCAACGGGGTACTTAGCTTTCAAGAAGACTTCGGCTGAAATATTTTCGTAAATCTCAGGAGATGGCCGACCGGCACTTGCGAACTGCTTCTGCTTCGGGCACCGCGTGGCAAGAAAGACTGAAGAAGATGGCGTCGGCTGGCTCTTTTATACCCCTGACGCACTGACGTCAGGGAAGAAGCGACGACAACCGACGCCGGACCTAGACTTTGGAATTTGGCCGACCGAGGACCCGCCTGACGGCAGGATAACCCATCTGTTATGACTGCAGCTGTATGCACGACGAACATTTCTTTAATCTTAGACTTCAATTTCTTGAAGATGACTGCTCCATCAGACTGATACTATTTTTAGTGAAAACAATTTCTAACATACATTTAAAATGCAACCTATATTTGTATTTGGTCAGCAAGAACAAGTTTGGAGGGGTCTGCTGCTGCTGCATATTAACAGCTCTTCAGCAAGCTCCTGACCACAATGAATCATCGTAACTACTCTCTTCCTGATATACACCATTCAAAAATGTATATTATGCTTCCTTTTCTAAACATTTTAATGCCCCAACTTCTCCTAGGTTTCATATGGAAGCACTCAGAAGGAAAACCGGGCAAGTGGACTACTCAACATTCTCTTTTCAGCCATGACCCAGGCTCCATGGTGGAAAGACAAACAGAAAATAATACACAGACTAAATAATATACAGAATTGCACACAGTGTAATAGTGGAGTATAGACAATACAATTGTACGTTATTTACAATTATAAATGCATGTTATAATATTATTTACAGTACTATACAATTACAGCAGCCAATCAACCAATGTCAATTGTTAAATATATTTTTACAAGAAAGATGTGACTATAGTATGAGCTGCAAGGACTAGCCATTGTCACGGAAGCAACAGTATTTGATTTGGTGTCCTTAAACAGCTGTTCTTCTAGTTTGCTTCTAAATAATTGAAGTGTCCCTTGTTTCCTCATTTCTGCAGGTAGATGAAACACTAGCACTCACACATACAAGCACACACTTGTTTTGTTGGCTTGAATGAACCAAATATGACTTGGAAAAAGTAAAGGTAAAATTCATGGGAATTCAAAGCTATGTAGCTGAAACATTGGTATGCTGTTAATGGTTCATTTACATATATCTCATGGGAGAAGCTATGGAGTTACGTGAGGAGTACCAGGAGATTTACTTGTGCACTATGTCAAGTTCACTTGTGGATTTATTTATGCAGTACAAACAACCTACCTTTGAATTTACAATGCTGGTCGACCAGAGCAACAATAACTGACAACTGTAAGCAACATTACCATGTTATTGAAGAGAATTTAAGCACTTAGTATACTTGCTTTTTTAGTTTAGTCAGAGGTGAACTTTATTTTAGACTTCACACTGTAAGCAAACTGCATGAAACAAAGTTATCTCTTGTGTATGCCACTGCTATGTCTATACATAATATATACACATAGTGTGTGTGTGTGTTTAAATCAGAGTACCTGCAGGCAACTAATACCCATAGAGAGACAAGGAGCACAAGTAAAACTTCCACAGTAGCAGTGATGAGAGTCAGGACTGAACCGTAGAACACTAAGGCAGAGATCTTACCACTTAGCCAGCATGCTTTCCTGCACAGGCTTAATGGACAGACATAATAATGGACAGCAATGATCTATTTATGCAGGGAGTCATTCCCCCAGCACCAGAAGTAAATATCTGAAGACAGTGGATGGCAATATTTACAGGGCATCAAAAAGAAAATACTTTCCACAAATTTATTTATTTATTTTATTTTACATTTGTTGACCGGGCTAGTCCAACTGGATACATGTCCATTTTCAGTGGAGGCCTGGGAAGAAAAGCTCCACTTACATCAAAATGTTTATAAACACAATGGTATGTACAAAGGCATTGGTACATTACAAAGCTTAGGCATACATTACATTTCATAGGATTTAGCATTTGAATACAAAAATCCAAGTGCAAACAGTTTTGAATATTCCTGATAAAATATGTCTAAGACACTATTAATTATAAAGTCACACACACAAATGTCACACAAAAATGCTAGTGTGTAACAGCAATGGATATTCATACAAAGTATGTAAAAGGACACTTTTATTCTGTAAAGTCTCACCAGAAGTCCTAGTGTAAGATGGCTAAGGATAATCATTCAAAATATGTCTGCTGTATAGTCACATTAACTTTATTATCAATAGAGAAGACACAAGATTATACTCATGAGAAGATAGGTGTCGAGGGAAGGGTTTGGTAGTTAGTCTGGGTTGATACAGGGGCATAACCAGTGTGATTTAAGGTAGGGTTTTAGTTTGCTTTTAAATAGGTTAGCTGAGGCTAGGGAGGTTAGGTGATTAGGGAGGCTGTTCCAGGTTTTACCCACTGTATTAGGGAACAATGCATCACCAGCAGAATTACTGGATTTAGCTATTTGTACTAGTAATTTGTTAGATGAGCATATGGTTTTGAGATTATTATAGGGGGTGATTAGGGTATTGAGTATTGGTGCATTTGTAGGTTGATACAGGATCTTATGGACTATTGTTAGTTGGATGAAAAGTATTAGATTTGGCAATTCTAACCAGCCTAGTTGATTCAGATTGATACAATGATGGGTCCTATAGGGGGACCCAGCTGCAAATCTAGCAATATTGTTGTAGGAGGTAGACAGTTTATTCAGGTTGCTTTTATATAATTTAGTATAGATAGACGAGGCGCATAGTAGGGTGGAGATAAGGTGGGTACGGGCTATAGTTGTCTTGGCTAGTGGAGTCAGAAAGGTTTTGATCCTGTAGAGGGAACCTAATTTTTTGTTCACTGTTTTTATAGTGTGATTAATGCAAGGCTCAAAGGTGAGGTTATTATCAATAAGTACCCCAAGTAGTTTTGTAGTAGGATCAGGAGATATTATAGTTCCATTGCTAGAAGTAACAGTAAATTAAGTGGGGAGGCTCTATGGGTAGGGGTGAATAGTAGCATTTTTGTTTTTTTAGGGTTCAAGATAAGACTTCGGTGTAGAAGCCAATTTTCAACTATGCTAATGGTGTTTTGGGTTAAGGACTGAAGTTCTGATGAGGAAGTGGCTGAGCATATAAGTGTGGAGTCGTCTGCATATTGGATACAGGTAGCTTGAGGAATTACAGAATGGAGGTAACATTTGTGAAGATGGAGAAGAGGAGAGGACCTAATATTGAGCCTTGAGTGACACCTATGGCAACTGGGAGGCGGGAAGATAAGGTATTTTCCCATAGTACAGCCTGTTGCCTGTTATTTAAGTAGGAATGGAACCACCGTATAGCAAGAGCATCCAATGACAGGTTTTTAAGTGTGTTTATGAGGAGGTGGTGGTTAACCATGTCAAAGGC
This sequence comes from Protopterus annectens, assembly GCF_019279795.1. NCBI lineage: Eukaryota > Metazoa > Chordata > Ceratodontiformes > Protopteridae > Protopterus > Protopterus annectens. The sequence continues at coordinate 592,526,537 of NC_056739.1, forward strand.
TTTTGACAAATCAATAAAGAGGGCTGAGGATAGTGTGTCATTATTACGATTTCTATTAATGCAGCCAGTAAAGGATAAGAGAGCAGAGGTGGTGCTATGAAATGGTCTGAAGCCATGTTGGCAGGTGGCTAATAAATTATTTTCAAGTTGGTGGCTTAAAAGTTGCTTATGAATGCATTTCTCCATTACTTTTGCCAAAGGGGATAGTATGGCTATGGGCCTGTAGTTGGAAAACTCTTTGGAATTACCACCTTTATGCAGGGGGATAATGTGAGAAATTTTCCAGATTGATGGGATGGTTCCTTCCGAAACAGTTCTATTAATGAGGATGGATATGGGGTAGGCTATGGTTTTTGCTGCTTTTTGCAGGTATTCTGCAGGTAGTAGGTCTGCAGAAAGAGTGGTGGGTTTAAGTTTCTGAATAAGGTTATAGACAAGGGATGTGGGAACTGGATGAAAATGAAATAAAGGGGGGCTATACGAGATGGCAGGCGTAAAGGATGTGGAGTTAGGAGATAGTTGGTTGGCTAGGGATTGAATGGTTTCTGTGAAAAAAGTGTTAAAAGAGTTGGCTATTTGAATGGGATTGCTGTGATTAGAGCCTAAGGGAGTAGGAGTGCCTGAGCGGTCTGGGTGTAGGAGGTTATTAATGCCTTACCAGAATTTTTGAGGATTATTTTGGTGGGTTTGTTGAAACTGGCAGTAGTAGTTCCTTTAGTCAGACAATATGGCTTTTTTGCTTCGTTTCTTAGCTGTCTGAACAAAAATTGTTCTGAGGGGCTTTTTGTTGACCACCATCTGGCCCATAGTTTATTTCTTAGGATGATTTTTTGTTTGGTAGTCTTGGTGAAGCATGGGGCTGGTTTAGCCCTGGTTCTAATTGTGTGTGTTGGGGCATGACAATCAAGAATTGCTAAGAATTTTGAATTAAAGTATTTGACTGCATCATCTAATGGGAGGTGCTTGAGGGGTGACCAGTCACAGGCACTAAGTTCTGTTTGGAAGCTATCAGGGTTAAAATTTTTGTTATCCCTTATTGCCCTATAAATGGTTGAGTTGGGAGTTTCAGTCTTATATCTGATTAAATAGGTGAGTGCGTAGCTGAGGATAGCTTCTAATGTGTTAGTATTATTGCCTGGGAAGGTGATAGATAAATTTGTAGGGGAGAAATTAGAATTACGAGACCAGCAATTACACAGGTTTTAGCTATGGGGAAGAAATCAAAATGAAATGATAAGAAAAGAATACAGATGAAGTATTAAGCCACATCCACTCTACATTTGGGTTGAGACCATGTTCAAAAATGGTCAAATGTGGCCAGGTCAGCCTTCTGGGTTACCAATGGTTAAATACAATTTAATGTGTGCAGACATGGCATTTCAAAGAAATTTTCCAAATTGCAACATCTACCTATCTGTCTCTATCTGTCAGTGTCACATATATACATAACATGCATCTGTGTGTTTTTTATCAACAAACTCTCAGTACCTGAGCTTGAGTTGTGTAGGTGCCATTGTGGAGTTCCAGGAAAAGTTCTCCTACCCACGTACAAAGCAAACTTTGGTCTGCCTCAACTGCTGAAAAAAACGCATCTGGTATTGACATCTGAACTCTACAAAATATAAAAAACTCACAATTAGTTGATACACAAATAACTGCTTAAGCAGAATTTCTATATTTACGCTGCCATTGCACTGGTAATGGGAGACAGACAGGCTTATTAAAATGGCCAATTTTCAGACATGAGGTTGGTGTACAGCAATAAAAAATCAAAATAAGCATTACATCAAATAGAGGGGATAAGAAAAAACATCAACAGATAAACATTTAATACTGTAATATACTTAAGTGGATGGTGTGACCTGCAGAAGAATTAGAGAGATGCTTTAGACTTGCAGTTCCCTACAAATGAGTGAAATTGTAGAGCTTTTCAGACAAGACACACAGGGAAATCACTATATAGTACACTAAAATTACCTTAATAAAAGTTACCAAGTGCAACCAAATAGTTTATACAATACAGGAGATATTCAGTGCAAAAATACACACTCTTATACAATACTTAACATCTAAAATGGTACGTGATATTCTATGGATGTCATGAAATTAATGAATGGGATTTTACGGTTCAAAGTGTGTGGATGGATAAGCCCTAAATGTATATGCTGATCTTTCCTGTAGGTTGTGTTGGAGGAAAATCTAAAGTGACCAAAGGTATCAGATATTTTTTAGCTGGGTGGAACAAAGACAATACCATGGGCAAGTGGGGAGGAAACTGTCACCCTTCATTACTTTTGTTTTTTGTATTAGGTGACTTATGATACCTTGCCAAAGTAAAACAGTGTATATTTACTTTGACTATAATCTGATGTGTACTTGCAAGATAGGCTGAAGCTTGAATAACAAAATACAGAGGAGGAGGTATTACAGTTGCGTGAGGATAAGAGTATGCGCTTAGACAACAGGATGCTTTCTGTCAGAAATTATATGACTGTGAATTTGCTTAAGGGAGATGTCTTTCTTCTAGAGAAATCTCTGCAGAAGTTGGAGGATAGTAGGGGTGATCCTATGTCTATGTATTGCTGCAACCTCATACCACAGTCATACAACTTAGCCTGGTTATAACACAGACTACACCACACATCTTCCTCTCCTCTTTTTTGGTGCCCAGGAAAAGGCAAACAGAGTTCAAAACTGTAGGTCCTAAAACTGTCAAGTATCAACAAACTAAGGTAAATGTCATAATAAAAAAAGTAACAGCATACTCTCTCACATCTTCATTAACTAATGATGAAAGAAAACAACTCTACATATCGCATAATTAAGCAATGCTTATATGTAATAAAACCCCCAAACCCCATAACACTCAATGTGATATAAAGTCTATTACAAAGCCTTATGCCCATACATGCATCCATCCATCTTCTAAACTGCCTGTCCTGGTGAGGGTAGTTGTGATAGGGCAAAATAAACTTCCTTATCCCCTCAAACAATCTTCTTCTTCTTTGCCTGGTGATTCCTAAGTGTTTGTAGACCAGCTGAGAGATATAATCCTCCAACATAACCCATCTGCTCCAGGGTCTCCTCCCAGTGGGTTGTGCCTGGTACTAGATACCCAGACCACCTCAACTAGCTCTTCTCATTCTTAAGGAGCAATGGCTCCAAGCAAGATCATCACAGAACGTTGAGCTTCTCACACTACTGTAACTCCAGCAATGCTGCTTGTTGTCTGTGATTTATTCCTTTCCATCACTATATAAAGTTCCTGACTACAGGTTAAGATGAGGACATAAACTGACAAGTAAACTGGACTTCATTCTATGACTTAAGCCCTTTCATCACCATAGTCTGGAACAATGCCTGCAGTACTGTCATAGATGCAATCTTTGCCTGGTCAATCCCAATAATCCCTTCTATCCTCCATCATAAATAAAACACATTTCAGGTAGTGGTAGTTCCCCCTGCACCTGTGGACAGCAATCCACTCTTTTCTGGCAGACAATCATGGCTTCCAATTTAGAAGTGCTAATTCTCATCACAATTACTTCACACTCAGCAGTAAAAGAGTCCAGCATAAGATCACAGTCGCTTAACACCAAGAAGACATCATCACTTACAAATAACATAGTTGTAGCCTTCACACCCTCAGACTGGACACTCTCTACCTTGATATCCTGTGCAAGAAGATTATGTACAGGAGAGGAGAGGCATATCCCCAGCGGAGTCATACAGCCACCATGAATGCATTCAGTCTAACACAAAGAATGCAGACACAGTGCTTGTTGCACAAACACAAAGACCCAAAGGAACTTAGTGGCTCCAGAAGCCCAAACTGTTCTCGCACCGCTCATGAGATATTCTGTAGTACTAGCACACATGCCTTCTCTAGGTTCACAAAACACATAAAGGTAGAACAGTAACCATTTGAAATGTTAGGACCCGCTAGAGCGAATTCCAAAAAGTGGAAACTGAATGGCTGAAAGAATGGACTTGCATATACCAGGTCCGAGATGCCATTTCTTGTAATATTCCTTTTTCTCTGAGGTATGGTGAACTCTGAGTTGGTATACATAAGTTTGGGGTTTGTGAGAGGCTTGCCCTCCATATGGGTGTGCAGGGGGCTGGCTCCCCTGCTAAAAGACGTTTAAAGGAGAAAAGCGATTTTCAAGATTCGCTCTTCCCCTGTGCTTTCAGTCTTATTTTATTTATTTTTTTGACTTGTCGGCACTTGGCATTTTGAGTGCCAAGATTTCAACAGGAAGCCAGGCAGGACAGACAAATTCCTATCATCCCCAATATATACGTATCACATAGTTCACAAAGTCAGTGTGCCACACAGTCACAGCCCTTAAGGCTAAACAACACACCTAATACACTTGTAATAGGTGACTCTATTGTCAGACACACTGACGTTCCACTCACCAGGCCGAACAAGGAGAAGGTCACTGTAAGCTGCCTGTCGGGTGCCAGGATCCACCACATAGCACAAGCACTCAGGTCACTCCAAAGCAAGAACAAATATGTCTCCGTCATTGTCCATGCTGGTGTGAATGACCTGAGACGTACCTCCCTGGACTACATGAAAAGAGACATAGAGGAACTCTCTGATCATGTAGCCCAGGACCCTGACCTTGAGTAGAATCTAACCCTCACCAAGAATGATGCCACAGTATAAAGACAAAATGATCAATTTTAACAATTGGCTAAAGTATTGGTGTCATTCAAAGGGGATCCAGTGTCTGTCAGCCTGGGATGACATGCTCGACAAGACACGTTGCTTCGCTAGGGACAGCTTGCACCTGTCACCCCTGGGCTTTTGAATACTGGCTAAGGCTCTTGCCATCCCCATAGTGCCTTTTTTAGACAAGGCTCAAAAGACAAACCCACCTCCATAGACAACACAAGGAAAAAGAAACTAAGGGTAATGCTGCTTAACGCCAGAAGTCTAAACCTCAAGATGCACACACTCGAGGCTCTCCTCAGTATGGAGAATATCGATATCTGTGCAGTAACAGAAACCTGGTTCAAGGCTCCCGAGAGCACCCCAGCACCCTCATACCATGCTTTTCGGCCCCAAAACTCGGACCGAAAGACAAAAGGAGGGGGAGTATCCATAGCCATCAAAGATACCCACACCTCCAGGTTAGTGGCACTGCACGAAGCATCGGACACCATCCATGTGCAACTAACAGTAGGCAAAACTGCATTTCAATTTGTAGCCTGCTACAGACCACCCTCCCAAACTCAGGAACCCCACTCGGCTTTCCTGAGAACACTGGAGAATATGAAGGTCTCTCCAAACACCATTATATTGGGTGACTTCAACTACCCAAACATAGACTGGGAGCACTACTCAAGCCCCAACACCCTCGCCCAACGGTTCCTAAAATTTATAAACTCAAATGCTATGGAACAACTGGTCACCACTCCCACAAGAGGGGAAAACATATTGGACCGGATCATCACCAACATGGGCACTCTATATTCCATACCAGAGGTATACCCCTCATTGGAAAGATCTGACCATAAATTAATCTCACTGGACATCCATATCCTGTCCCCACCCCCAGCCAAGGAAACCACAGTGAAAAACTTCTCAAAAGCAAACTTCACACTTCTCAAAACTGAGCTGGAATCCTTCAAAGCCCCTGGGCCAGTGGAAAATACGGCCCAAACCGCAGAATCCTTTACAAACGCATTCTATGGATACCTACAGGAATACATGGATCGTGCTATCCCAAATAAAACCAAGACTCACTCCTCCAAAGGCAGGAGACCTGTCTGGTGGACCCCAGTCATAAATAAGCTATACAACAGAAGGAGGAAGCTACTACATGATAGAGCAAAATCACAAAAAGGGAAGGCATCTCTGATCAGTACTAGCAAGAAACTACGATCCCTCATAAAATCATCTAAGGCCAGCTTCGAAAGAAAAATTGCACAAGATGCTAAAGATAATCACAAGGCCTTCTTTAGTTCATGTCAGGAACCTGGGTGGCAACTCCCAGATATGCTCTGAGTTAGTGCAAAATGACAAAAAATACACTAAACCCACAGACATTGCCAACATCCTGGCAGACAGGTTCAGTGCAAACTTCTCCCCCCCCAAAAGAGCAAATGTCTATCCCAACAGAGTGTAGCCTCTCTGACATCACAGATGCACAGGTGAGAGCTGCCCTCTCCAAAGCAAAAAACACAGCATCAATGGGACCAGACGGTGTCCCGGGCTGTGTCTTACACGAGCTCCAAGAAGAACTGAACCCTCACATAAAGTCACTGTTCAATCTCAGCCTTACTATAGGATATGTACCCAAGGAATGGCGTACAGCAACAGTGGTCCCACTCCACAAAGGAGGTGCCACAACAGACCCCAGAAACTATCGTCCTATAAGCCTGACTAGCCTGGTCTGCAAAGTTATGGAGCGTATCATCATGGAACTCATAAACAAAGACATTGGGAACCTCCAAACACTGGATCCTACCCAATTCGGCTTTGTTAAGGGCAGATCTTGCCTCTTGAACCTGAAACAGTCACCAAGGCCATAGATGAAGGGAAGGTAGTCCACACAGCCTACCTGGACCTCGCAAAAGCCTTCGACACAATATCCCACTCGGGCATCATAAATAAGCTCACCAGCTTAAATATCAACCCCTATGTCACAAGATGGGTTGCAAACTGGCTCAGGGATAGAACCCACATGGTCAGAATTGCAGGTGCCATGTCAGACTCTAAACCAGTTACAAGTGGCGTCCCACAAGGCTCAGTCCTGGGACCTCTCTTGTTCGGTATATATTTCTCTGAGGTACAGGCTAACACGGGAGGACTATGGCTGACCAAGTTTGCAGATGACTGCAAACTAGGTGCCATAATCGACTCACCGACTGACACAAGCATCCTCCAAAAGGGTCTCACAGAGATGGATAACTGGTGCCAGAGCCATGGCCTAAAGCTAAATGCCAAAAAGTGCATAGTCATCCCCTTTGGGAAAAACAAACTGCCCACAAATTACCACACAGGTGGTAATCCATTAAGTACGGAAGAAGCAATTAGGGATTTGGGGACCCAAGTAGATAGCAATCTCTCCTTTGACAATCACATGCCAAAGTGGTTAGAAAGACCTTCTATATAGCCCACCTTATCAGGAAAGGGTTCACATCTAGATCAAGAGAGGTCATTGTGCCCCTCTACTCATCACTCATCAGGCCCATAATTGAATACAATGCCTCATTTGGGATGTACCTTACCCGACACCTGCAGCAACTGGAAAGACCCCAAAAGTACCTCACCAAGAGGATCAAGGGACTCAAACAGATGCCCTATGCAGTTAGGCTAAAGAAACTCCAGCTCTACTCAATTGCTTACCGCCTACTCAGAGGCAATCTGTGCCTGACGTATAAAGCCATGTCCAACCCAGAATTAACAGACATGCTCCACCTCAGGAAATCCAAATCCCTTAGAGCTACACGCTCCAGGGACTTAAACCTCAGCACAGAAATAAATAGGACATGCTGGAGGGACAGATTCATATCCCAGAGGCTCCCCTCACTCTGGAACAAAATCCCAGTCAATGTTAGTCAGAGCCCTTCAATGACCCTCTTCAAGAGAAATATTGACAAGTGGATGGGAGATGCTAGGTTTACCTCTGGGATCTCTTCTGAGTCCCTACTAGACAGAGGCACAGTAAACTAACCTTAAAAGGGCTATCTCCTGTGACCTACTATACAGAGGCACAGTCAACTAATCTAAAAGGGTGGCGAAAGCCAAACACACTCTGGCTAGACTTATAAATGCCCTAGGGCAGATAGCCTAGTATCAACCTATAAACCTATGGACCTATACAAGGGCAAAGTGCTGATCCCACTGTTCCATGGCCAGGATGAAATTGCATTGTTAATCTTGAATCAAAGGCTCTGCCATCAGATGGAGTCTCGTTTCTAGCACCCTGGCATTGGTTTTCCCAGGAAAGCTCAAAAGTTTGATTCCTCTTTAATTGGAACAGACTGTCCTGTTCATCATCATCACCATCATCAGCCCTCTTTTTCCCATTTTTTTCTACAGGAGTTCGGGGTATCGCGTTAACTGTCGCCAACTCTCTCAATTCAGTTCCACACTCCTGCCTTCTTCAACAATCATGCCTGACTGTCGCAGATCTTCTTTCACACAATCCATCCACCTCTTTGCTGGATGTCCTCTCTTCCTCTTACCTTCTTCCTTTCTGTCCCAAATCTTCCTCACCAAATTGTCTTCTGCTTTTCTGCATGTGTCCAAACCACCATAATCTGTTCTCTTTGATCTTTTCTGCAATTGGAGCTACTTTGGCTTCTGCTCTTATGTCTCATTTCTTCATCTTTCACACAGTGTCCATCCCACCACCCTTCTCAGGCACTTCATTGGCATCACCTCTAGCTTCTTTAACTGTTCTACCTTTACTACCCAGGTTTCTGTACCATGCAGTAGTACTGGTTGCACCACTGTCTTGTACACCTTACTTTTCAGCTTTTTTGGCATTCTTCTGTCATAGGCTACACATGACACTCTATGCCAGTTGGCTGCAGTCCCTCTGATTCTAGCTTTGACCTCTTCATTTAGACTTTCCTACTGCTCAACCACCCCTCCCAGATACCTGAAGCCGTTTACCTGTTCCACTATCTTACTTTCTCTCTCTATTCTCAGCTTCTTCTGATTTCTCCAGTTTGCTGCCATTACCAAAGTCTTATCTGTGCTTAATTTCATCCCATGTGCCTTCAATTTTGCATTTCATTCTCCTATCCTTTGCTGAAATTCTAGCTCAGAGTCTGCCTGTAATGCCATATTGTCTGCATACAGCAACTTTGTTGAACTGTCCCCTCTGACCTATGTGCTAATGTAGTCCATCACCAGTATGAACAGTAGTGAGTTCACAGCTTAACCCTGGTGTACACCCACTCCCACTGGGAAACCCTCTGTGAGGCCGAACACTGTTTTTACTTGAGTCATCTGGTCCTTGTACATAGCCTGCACTAATTCTACCAATGTGTCTGGGATTTCAAACCACCACAGTACTGCCCAGATCAGCTTTCTTGGGACCTTGTCATATGTTTCCTCCAAGTCTAGGAATGCCCAATTGGACTCTCTCCTCATCCTGGTGTCCTTCCTGTTCATCATTTTAAATAGGGGACCAACCCCACTAGTACGCCATTCCAGACTTACTGCCACTTTAAATGTAACATTGAAAAGACAAGTTAACCACTAAACAGCAACAGCATCCAGTGCCTTCAGTACTTCCACATGGATTTCAGCCACTCCTAAAGGCACTATGGAGTTGTTTAATCAGCACAGTGCCTTCATCTACAGAAATGGATACAATATCGCCATCTACTTCTGGTACTGCCTCCTAAGAGCAGAGTATGTTGACTCAATTCAGAAGTTCCTCAAAGTGCTACTTCTACCTCCCAACCATGCCCCGGGTTGATGGTGGCATCTCACCATCCTTGCTGAGAATAGCCTGGGCAATATCCATTCCACCACTCCTGAACCACAGGTTTGAAAGGACCTATTTGATGCCATCTGAAAGTCTTTCTCCATGGCCTCACCAAACTCCTCCCAACAGGCCTTTGCTTCAGCGACTGTCACAGCTACTTCCTGGTCTTAACTGGTCATATCTAGAGAACCCCCCCCCATTAATACTGCATAGAAGAAGAATTCATTCTTTAACTTGACAGTATTAATCATTGCTGATATCCATCTATCCATCAGCAGGTCATATGATTACCACCATAACAAGTTTTGACCACCTTTGGCCACAGAACCCAATAACGGCAAAGAATCAAGGGTTTAACAGGAGGAAGCCCACTCCTCAGCACTGATCCTTTTATATGAAAATCTATTGTTATACTGAATAGCCTCACAGAACTATAACAATATTATCCCCAGGATCATTGCTGCAGGAAATCATTACATGACTAGCGGAGTACCACGCAGTGCATCCTCAGCTCCAAAACATGGGTGGTCATCTAAAGCATGTCCTGCAAAACAACAATGGCAAATCCTGCTCTGCTTCTAGACTATACATCTATGTTGGTAATATTTAGAGAATGCATGCCTGGATGCCCATGTAGCAGTCACACAAATAATATGGTCTGATACATTATTTATTCTTTTTTACTACAACTTTTTCCACTATCCCCCCCCCCCGACCAATTCTTTAATTTCTCCATACTCAAGTAAACTGCTACAGTGGAAGCAAGAGATGGCCCACAGTGAAACATCATGCTGGTAGGTATGGTCTTTTATACCCTAATCCAACCCACCTTAGTGGCAGTGGTATCCCTGTCAAGGCAAGTGCCTGTAATGCTACACTCACAAAGGCATTTGTGTTACCACATGCACAAACTAAATTCCAGCTATGCAACAATGTTTGAAAAGGTAGTAGCACCCATTTCATTGCCTTTTCTCCCTCTAATAATACCATCAGACTTCTACCAGACAACAGTGACACATTAAGCCAGAAACCCATGTTCACATGCAGATGGATGAGCTAGCAACTGACACTCTCTCCCATTTCCCTGCTTGGCTGTTCAAATGTTTGAGCTGCCAAATGAATTCAGGCGTAGCTGAGATTTAGTCAGGGCTCCATCCTTCTGCACGACATAAATAATTGTATTTATTTGTTAACATCTCTGCTACATTTCCACTTAAAGCAATCACATATTCTGTACTGTATGCATTTTACATGGTAGAAAATACAAATATATTAGACCAGAGGCGATGTATGTCTTGTCAAAATCTATCCACAGGCTCTACCCTTTTCAAGGAGGGCATGGCCTACATATGTCTCAGAGTGTACTTTAGACTACCCATCCAATTGTGTAGGCCAACAAGGAATCGCACTGCCTGACATCCACTTGGAGTCTATTCCAGAGCAAGAAGAGGCACTGGGTGATAAACTTATCTCTCAATTTAGTTTAATTTATTCTCTGATGGGTATTGAGATGTCTTGTTCTAGTGTTGGCTACACTATTTAACACACTGAGAAAAATGAGGTTTTGGACAATAGGATCCCCAAGTACACAGAAAGCAAGGCATGGGTCTCCTCTCATGAGTTTCTATGACACTGAGTAGAGGGAGATTGATTCCAACCATTTATGATAACTAAGATTTCTGTTATGAACCTCTACAGTCTCTCAAGTTTTTTTAATATAAGTAGTGAGATAGTGTGCATTTTATTCAATAATGAGTAACTGAGGCAGAGCATATGGGAACAATAACTTCCATGATTTTGCAAGAGATTCCCTTGCTGACTGTCATACATATAAGGACTTCATGGCTACAGTCACTTCATGGTGATCAAAGCAGAGGGAGTCCTCTGCCCAGACACCTAGATCTCCAATGACAGACTCATTGGAGAGTAGAATATCACTGATGCAGCAAGTAGTGGGCAATTTGTTGTTTACCAAAAGAGATGATAGTTAATTTCTTAGTGTTTAGTTTGAGCCCTTTCTCACTGCACCAGGTCTTAATGCTTAATAGTTCCACTTGAAGGGAATTTGTATCTTTTGCTGGTTTGACAACTACACTCAGTTTGCACTCATTGATGAACTTAGCCACTGTTAGTGTGAACAGATCAAGTAGCAGCTTCAAGGACAGAGTTGGTGTCCAAACCTTTGAAGAAAGCCCCTAAAAGTCTTTGACTTAAGATTCCTCTACCCTTTACTCTTTGCCTGTACTCTGATATCAATCTCATAGGGAATGCATTTCTAACCTGCAGTCCAAATGTCCTCTCGGCCTCTTCCTATTCTATTACCTTCCCCTCTCTAGTTATTCCCTCCCGACACCTTTACCAGTTTTCTCCAGTAAATTCCAGCCCCCACTTTGTCATTCTCTACATCGCTAATTACAGTCATCCCTATTGGAAAAAATCTCCTATCTCCATTTTGGTGTTGGGTTAGTTCTTACAACACTTTGTGCTACTTTATGAATAAAAATATTCTGTACGACTGTTATTCTCCTTAAGAATCTGCATCCAAAATCCCACTCTATTCTTATTTCTTGAATTCCCCACTTTATCTTCATCCCTTTCCAGTTTGAATTATAGCTTTCTACTTGTGTTATGTACATAAGCCTTCAATGGATAGCTCTAAAATATCGGTACAAATCAGGTAATCCTTAACTACCTTCTTCTACTGGAAGGATTGACTTATTTCACTTGCCCCTTGCCCCATTCCTCTCCAAGATAAAATCCTTCATCTCTTTATTATTTACTTTCCACAACTTCTCTTTTAGTGGATAAGCATATGCCTATCCTGTAAATAAAACTAAAGGGACTAAAACCATCTTCATTGCTAGTATCTTGTTATCCATATCCATTAACACAAGCGTCTAGTTCCTTAGCTTTTATATTATCTTTTATTTAGTCTCTTCCCACATATCCTTCAGCTGCTATAAAAGAATCCTTTTTAATCCACACTTCTAAATGCTTCATTTTCTTGTGCCTCCATAAATATGGGCAATGCTGAACCTATTCATGTGTGGACACATAATTTACGGCTATAGCCTTTATTTTATCTTATTAATTTTATATCCCAAAAAGACTTCAAACTGTGACAAAATGTTCCACAACACTGAAATGTCCTTTTTCTGTTTTTTTTTCAGGTATAAAATAATCTGCAAATAAAGCCAGCTTTTCTTGACTACCATACCAAGTATATCCTTGCCTCCAAACTTCCAGAGGAATACCACCCATTTCTGGGGATTTTCCTGTAGACTGAACCACATCATCATTTTTATCTCATCTTCTCCAGTCCCAACTGTTAGTAATTGAGCTTTATCTGCTTCAAAGCTTGGCATATTTAATTCTTCTATAAATATTTCCATTTGCACTTTTTCTTGATTTCCAGACTTCTCTGCTTTATACAGATTTTCATAAAATATTCTAAATATTTCTAGTACTTCTACAGGATCTCTGGTGATATTCCTTGTTATAGGCTCCCTAAGCCCGGCAACAACCCTTTCTACTTTCTGTTGCCTGAGTTATTGTGCTAATAAGTTTTTGTGCTCTGGAGTTATTAAAAAAAAAAAAAACAGTTTCTTAACAGCAGTCTTTCTAAACTCATGCATATTATTGAGGTAATCCCTTATTTTCTGTTTAGCATTCTGCAATTGCTCCTCTTCTTGCTCGGTGAGATTCTCCCTATTCTTCAGTACTTTAACCTTTGTCAGTCCTTCTAAACAATTCTTGTTACTTCTTAACCAGGTCTCTTTTTCTTTTATTGCCACCCTATTTTTAAACTCCACTTTAATTTTATCCCATTCCCTAGCTATATTTTCAAAAGAAATTTCTATCTTCCATAATAACTCCCAAATAATTTCTACTACTAATTCCTTAAATTCCTCTCTTTTTAACACAATTGTGGGAAAGTGCCAGTGTCTCATTTTTATTTCACTACCCTGCACTTTTATTTTAGTTATTATTGGTGCGTGATCTGAAATAGTTATTGGATGCATATTAAAACTTTAAACTAAATGCACATTTTTCTGTGAAATATAATTTCTGTCTAGCCTAGCCCAGTTTACTGGGGAATAATATGTAAATTCACTCTGAACTCCTACTACTGAATTCACATCTTCCATGGCAAATATTTTCATAAGTGTCTTCAAAAATCAACCCTTTTTTTGTTATATTTTCCCTTCTTGCCCCCCCATAAGTCCTCACTGATACAAATCAAATTTCAGTTGACACCTATCACTAATATTCCCTGCTGAAAACTCTATTATAGCAGTTTTATGTGTAACATGAATATATGCCCTCTTCAAAAGGAACCTTGATGATTGGATGGGAGAAAGGAAATTCACCCTGTGGATCACGTCAGTCACCCTGCTAGACAGGGGTCCAGGGAAGTAAAGAGTCTGGGAAGAAATAGCCAGGGAATTGTTATGGCTAGGCTTGTATAAGCCCTAGGGCCGATAGCCTAGTACCAACTTATGCCACTGTCATCTTCCCCCCTTGCCAGCAGCCCCTTATTACCACAAATCTAAGATCATTTTTTTTATTCCTCTTCTATCAGTACTGGATATTCTCTTGCAATTCTTATAAATACTCTCCTTTTCCTTTGTCCCAGATATTCCACTGAATAACCATCCTGAAATTCTTTCCCACAAAATTCACATATTCAGTTCTTTCCAAATATGTCTCCTGTAGCATAGCTATTTGCCTGTAGCATAGCTATTTGCAGTCTGCATTTTTAATACAGTTCATTATGCTTTCTTTTTTGTATACATCTGTGAGACCATTCACATTTAACAATATTATACAAAGTGTTGTCATTATGCTTTGAAGTTGATCTTTTGTACAGTTATTCCTTGTCATATCCATTTAAACCTACACCCTCAAACAAAAACAAAAAAAAAACACAAACCCCAGAACACCCCAAATCATATTAACTCAACATTAACACACAAAAACTGTATAGATCTTCAGATATTGAAGTTTAACTCCCCTAATAGGAACAGATGTCCCAAACTGATAGCCATACTCATAGATTTTGATTAGCCTATAAAAGGTTATCCATGCTAAAACACAAGGTACAGACTGTACTTCTACTTCCATTAAGTGCTGTCGGCTTTTGTCTTATGTTGATTTCTCTCCCAGATAAGAACACTTGAATGCTTTCAAAAAACATCATCTCCCAGCCATTGAAAGAAAGTATTCTGTTTTTATTGCCCCTTATCAGATTGTCTCCACAGAGACAAAATAATTAGATACATAGTTGCTTCTACTCTACTCACTATACACCAGGCAAAAGAGGAGTAATCATTTTCCTCAAACACTCTACTGTCTCCCACTTTTAGTGCTTTATCCTTCTGTCAAAGTTTTATCTCATTTGCTAGAGGAAAACTTTTTTTTATCATATTCAGTGTTCTTTTTTTATCTGTTTCCCTTAATACTTGTAATTAGATCAAGTGAATGGCCTTAATCCAGTCATTCCCCCATGCAAGAGTAAGAAAAAGCATATCAATTTTGCTTATATCATTTTCTTTTCTATAAAACTTTCTTCTCTTTTTACACTAATGCCTACATTTCTTAAAACTGAACAAGGAGAAAGAAAGATGGAAAAAAACAGGGGTACCTGTTTACTTTAATATGTCTATTACATTTGTAAATAACTGAGAGAGCTTTACTTTATGGCATGCAGGTTATATCATGCATTATAAAAATCTGCTGCCAAGAACAAAATTTTGTTTTACTTACAGTTAACTCTTTCATTCCTCTTCCCCTCTCCTAAATTTTCTTCCAAACATTAATGACAAAGTAGGGCATATGCTTTGAAGTCCCCTACAAGTTTAACAAAGTCAAATAAGTTCAATAATTCCTGGTTTTCTTGTTTTGTCATGTATCACACACATAATTTAATGCTCCATAATCCCATGTGTTTGTCAATTTCTAAGTTGCTATTTTTCTTTCAGTTGACTTCCCTCTCCCATATCCAGTCTCTGCTGCACTTCCAGTGTACTCCTGGTTCTTCTAGTCAACTGCTGCGCTTTTTCTGGTCTCTCATGCATTTACTTTCGAAACACTGGAAAAGGTTTCACTGGCACTATTTCTCAATGGACTTTACTACCAGAAGAACAAGAAGCAAATTCTCCTTCTGTTTGATAGCTCACCTTTTGCTCTACAAACTTCTGTATTTCCTCCTTTGCATGACTGCATGTTCTGTATCAAAACATGTTGACCCTCCAGGAGAGAATATTCTGAAAATAGCTGGATACAGCAGTTTGTATCTCACTCCTGCTTCTCGACATTCCCTGATTACTGCAGTAAATTTACTCTTCTTCTGCTGGTATATAGTAAGTAATCATTTTCCACAAACTCTCTACAGTCTCCCACTTTAAGTACTTTGTCCTTCTGTCACAGTTTTGCCAGAATCAACTATTTCTGCTGGCAGGATTCCATCTTTACTATTAAATGTCTAGGCTATTTTCTCATTGACACGTTTGGAGCATACACATGACATGACCTTTCAATTAACAACTCCTGCTGCGTACTACCAGTTCAGTTGCTTATTTGTGCTTTCATAAAATTGATACAGTCTGTTCCTTCCAGATGCTCTGGTACAGCAGAAAATCTCCGGATTTTTCTACATGTTCTGTTCTCTAATTCTATTAATTTTTGAAACATCTCTTCTTGAGCAGTCTCATGCTCAGCCCGCCTTTTCTTCATTTCATTCTCTGATTTTTGCAGTTTCATTACATCATTTAAAATACCTGTTTAAAGCCTCTTCCCTTTTTAGCCAGCCTTTTGTTATCTGAGTTGACATACTCCTTCAGTGTTTCAGTTATTTTAATCAGCCCTGAGTACATTTGACTTATTCTTTCCTCTAGATTACTGGAAATCATGTCTTGCACCCATCTTGTTCTTTCTTGATCCAACAAGTGCATCTGACAACATGCAAAATACCATCCTTTTAGAGCATACTTATCCTAAAGACTGTTAAGTGATGACCTGTGTCTGGCATCCAAGACATCCTCCAGCCTCATACTAATGGATTTAACTGCACACCAGCAAGTCAGATGGCATCAGAAATACTGGGTCTAGGGATCTAAACCTCTTCTGCAACAACAGCAGCAGCAGACATATTTGGATGGTAAGTTACATCTCATAGAGAATACAGCTACATTGAAACAGACTCCTCATCCACATAAAATAAAATTAATTCCTGTCCATATTAAAGAGCAACTTTAATTTCTGTATGGGAAACAGAAAATTTACCCCCAGGACTGCCCCCACTAATACTAATGGACAGAGGCAGCTCGTAAATACTTTACCCCATGCATTGGTCCCCTCACAGTATTTATGGTATAATCTCAGTTTTCCTCATTAGGGGTAATATATAATTATCAACCAAAGGATGATATGATCCCACTATCCCTGTAGGTGTTCCAGCTGTAGCATGTATCTGGACATATGCATGCTAAAGGGGCACTATATTCAATAACTGAACTAATGAGGACAGAGTAAAGCAGGATAATGACATCTTTAGATCTATACAATCCCATTGTTTATAAGCTTGAGGAATATAGAATGTCTTTGTTATGAGACTGAACGCATGTTGTTCAAAAGCTCTTGCCAGATCAAGGTATGTGGTGCATACCATTTTACCTTCATCCATTGCTTTGCAGGCCTTTTCAAAAAAATCCTCCAGGCTAAGTAAGCATGACTTGCCCTTGAATAATCCAAACTGAGATGGGTCCAGTGTTTGTGGGTTTCCTATGTCCATATAGATTAGTTCCATGATAAGTCTTTTCATTTCTTTGGCTGAGGCTTCACCAGACTTATGGGTCTGTAATTTCCTGGGACTATGGAAGGTCCTCCCATGTGAAGGGAATGACTGCAGCTGTTCTTCATTCACTTGGTACAAAGCCTGTGTGGAGGCTGAGATTAAGCAGTATTGTTCGGGAGTTGGCTACATCTTGCTTCAGACAATTTCTGATGCATCCAGGGATATTATCAGCCCCCATTAATGCAGTATTTTTAACTTTTGATAGCATTTTTAGGACTTGGTCTTGTGTGATAGCTGGAAGCGAGCCAGTTTCAGGTACATTTTGGGGAAGAGATGGAAGGGAAATGGGTAAAGTTGAGCTGAATTTATCTGCCAATAGGTTTGGTATATCTTCAGCATCAGTGCAGGTAACACCACTCACAATCAGCTCAGCTCATTGCTGTGTTGTGCGCTTCTGATATTATGAACAAAATTAAAAGGCCTTATGATCGTCTTTGACTTAGATATTTCAGTCTCAAACTTGGCTTTGGTGGATTTTAGTAAGCACCTTAGTTGTTTGTTTATTTCAATAACTAGGACTCTGTAATTCTATGAATTATTTTTATATTTGGTCAAACTTCTCTTCCTTTTATTACAAAGCTTGATTGTTATGGTTCCAGCATGTGGGTTTGTTTCTGAGGTTTGCCCTGCACTTGTTCCTACAGGGTACAGCTGCATCTATGATGTGATCTGCATGCTGGTATAGTGTGGTGGTGTATGCTTCCACATAGTCAGTGGATTTAACTGCATCTGGTGGGGATTTAATGCTTGGCAATGTATCATTTAAGAATAAGCAATTTCTCTTAATAAAATTTCTACAGGTACCTTGGGTTGAAGGGGTCTCTGGTTTCAATTCTGTATCGAAAAAGATGTCTTTATGGTCAAAATTAACAAGTGATGAAGCTATGCAAAGTAAGGTGCAATATGCCCCCATATTAGTAAGGGCAAGATCCAAAATATTGTTCCCCTAGTGGGGAACTATGGTCATGAGCTGATATCCTCCAACCTACGGTAGTGCAATTCCCACTTCCTTGCAAGACTCTGCATTGGCCTTGACCTTGACCTCCTTCACCTGATGCAGGACTCTGTATCCAGACTACTAACGGGGATCTCCCTTTATGACCACATCCTGACAGTGCTTTGGAAAATCTGCACTGGTTTCCAATGGTCTCAAGGATAAAGTAAAAGATTCAGTTCTAATTTTTGTCTTTTTTTATGTCTATGTCTACCAGCCATAACAGACTTGATCCCATTTGTTCCTTCATTGTGAAGGCCCGCTTTGAAATATAGGGGGGATCTGGACAGATGCATTTCTGTTTGCAATAACTCCACTCCCGGAAAAGGGGATATGTGATCTGTCTCATGTGATTGGGACAGTTTTAAATAAATGGTAAACTGGAACACCAGATTTACATTGAAGAAGCTTTTTTTTTTAACTTAGCACAATTGGTTTGCAGTGTTCATTTGGTGCCAAATAAACATAAAAATAAAATCCAAAGAACTAATTTGTGGCTGGAGGGCAGTTAAGATGTGTACTGACCTGACAATTCAAAAACAAAACAGGATCATTTACTTACCTTACAGTCTGGAATCTATGTCTTTAAAACCTATTGCATATCATGTGATGCAGCCCACATCCAACATGAGGCTGCTGATCCTTCTAGCTCATCTCCAGCCTTATTAATACACCAAACATTTATGCAATTGTATCACTATTTTAACAGTAACAAATAAATAAACAGGGTTCACCATGTATTAGGCTTACAAATGTATTTCCTACAGGAAAAGAGAAAAACATTTTTAATTTGTATTACAATGTTCTACACAAAAAGAACTCACACATTTTTTATCTATTTTATCAACTTGTCACTTCTCCATCTACCAATCTGCCTAAACACTACTGCTTACTGTGATTCTGTGAGGTTGCTCCACAGATTTGCTTGAAACTGTTTTTAATAGATTAAATCATTATTCCGATCACCAAGAGTCTCAAGCCTAAGAAAGCTACTCAGTGAAGGAGATTCTTTCCATTGTTTAAAAAATCATTTAGTCCAACAAGATACATTAAAATAATATTATCAAGGATTATAAAATAGGGTTTTCTGCTGTATGTTCAAGGAAGTTAAGTGTACTCCTTGGAAGAGGACAAATGTAAGTGTGATTACATCCTATCTGATGGCAATGAAGCAGATCTATCAATGATGCCACTGACCCAGGTTTATAAACAGATGTGGGCCATTGGCAGGGTTTGTCCAAGGGTAGGGTATAGGATGAAAGGGACAATGGATAGCTCTCCTATGCCAAGAGAGAGGTGGGGGAACCTAATCCATGTGTGACCTCGAATGGAGGCCAGGAAAGTCATAAGTCATCTCAGGGTAATACAGCGAGACAGTGACAATGGTCTCAAGACATGGCTAGTGACCAAGGCTGACATCACACAAATGATGGCTCATGGCTCCATGCTTCCATCTCAATGTAGGTTCTTAGGAAAATACTAGACTAGCTGCCCTTGAAGGCCATTTTAAGCCAAGTTAATTTCACTTTTAGTGCTTGAATTAACCTATCCCATTTGCTGTTAGACTGGTGTTATCCATTCCATGGTTGATAATTATACATTACCCCAATAAGATTAACTGGGATCATACCACAAATAATTTGACGGGATTCAAGCAAGGGATAAACAATTTAGAAGTTGCCATTGTCCATTAGTAGTACAGGAGGCAGTCCTGGGATAAATATTCTGTTTACCACCCCATAGATCCAAGTTGTACTTGAATATGGACAAGGATGAGCTTTGATTTATGTGGATAGGGCATCTGCTCCACACAATGTTATCCTCTGTGAGATATACCTGTCCCTCCAAACCATTTTGTTGCTGTTGCAGAAGAGGTTTAGATCCCTAGACTGATTACCTCTGATGCCATTTCACTCTATGATGTGCAGTAAATCCATCAGTAATGGGTTGGAGGATGCCTTGTATGCCTAGACACAGATCACCTCTTAGCAGTCTGCAGGATACAGAGTACAGTGACGGGGCTTTGAGTTAGTCCATGTAGAACATGTTGTCTAGGCCTTGTATCCTTTTAGTAAGCTATCACTGTGGGCATTCCAGTTGCTGGATGTGCTTGAACAGATACATGCCAAAGGGAGCATTACACTCAATGACTGGCTTAAAGAGGGCTAAGTAAAGGGGGACAAGAACATCCTTAGATCTAGACACAATCTCTTTGTTTATAAGCTGTGCAATATAGAAGGACTAGGATCCATTACTCCCTGGGGCTAATACTGAGTTGACATAAGGTCATATTCCCAAGGAGTCAGGAGGTTCACCCAGCAAAGGATTATGCTTAGGGTCAAAAAAGGAAAAAAATAAGATTAGGGAAACATTCATTCACTCTGAAAATGTTATTTCAGAGATACTTAAGAGATACTTCAAAGATACTTCCCTTCTTCATGGTACAGCAATCACAGAGGCAGGATGTGTGTGAGTTTGTATGTATGCGTATGAAATGGAGATACAGGGGGCTTGCCCCTGAAAAAAAAAAAACTTTTCATTTTTAACTGTGAATTTTACATTTTTTTTTTCTAAATCATGTTTACATTTTTGAAGCTACATGATTCAAAACACACAGTCTCAAGGTTCCAATGGGCCACTAGAAATTACACCATCATACTCCTTACATAATGTTATCACAATTCTAGCAACCTAGCAGTGGGCCTAGGACACAACACACCTTCACAACTGTAACTACAAAAATATTAATATCTATAAATGGCTCTTTGAAATATCCCTACAGTCTAGTGTGTGACACAAAGTCTAATAACAACATCCCAGGATGCATTCTACATGAACTACAGAATGAACTGGCACCCCACCTAAGCACCATGTTCAATCATAGCCTCACCTCAGGCTCTGTGCCCACTGAATGGTGCACAGCAATGGTTATCCCACTCCACAAAGGGGAAGCCACCACGGACCCCATGAACTACCACCCCATTTAGCCTGACGAGCCTGGTCTGCAAGGCTATGGGGAGTATCATCATGGAACTTATAAACAATGACATTGGTAATCTCCATACTCTGGACCCTACCCAGTTTGGGTTTGAAAAAGGCAGATCATGTCTCCTAAACCTGATAGACTTCTTTGAAGAGGTCACCAAAGTGGTAGATGAGGGTAAAGTGGTTCATACAGCCTATCTATTTCTCGCCAAGGCTTCTGACACCATCCCCCACTCTGGAATTATAGACAGACTCACTAAACTAGGTATAAATCACTATGTCACAAGATGGGTTTCCAAATGGCTCACTGACAGAACCCACACTGTGAAAGTAGCAGACTCTAAATCCAACTTCAGACCAGTGACAAGTGGAGTACCACAGGGTTCAGTCCTAGGACCTCTCCTGTTTATCTACTTCTCTGAAGTACAGGCTAACAAAGAAGGTATTTGGCTAACAAAGTTCACAGATGACTGCAAACTAGGAGCCATAATCAAAACTCCTAATGATGTGGACATCCTACAAAAGGGCCTCACTGAGACAGATGCCTGGTGTCAAAGCCATGGCCTCAAACTCAATGTCAAATAGTGCATTTTCATCCCTTTTGGTAAACACTCTGTACCCATGAACTACCACATAGGCGGTAGTCTATTTAACACCGAAAGTGTGATAAGAGACCTTGGGACACAATTGGACAGTAGTCTCTCCTTTGATAATCACATCGCCACAGTAGTCAGTAAATCCTTCTACATGGCACACCTCATCACAAAACGTTTCTCATCCAGGAAAAAAGAGGTCATTGCTCCCCTCTACTCATCACTCATTAGACCCATTATAGAGTACAACGCCCCTTTTGGTATGTACCTCACAAGACATCTACAACAACTGAAAAGGCCACAGAAATACCTCACAAAGAGGATCACTGGCCTCAAACAGATGCCCTACGCAGACCGTCTCAAAAAACTCCAGCTTTACTCTGTCACATATCGCCTACTCAGAGGCGATCTCTGCCTAACATACAAAGCTATGTCAAACCCAGAGCTGTTGGACATGCTCCACGTAAAGAAATCCCAATCCCTCCAAGCTACACACTCTAGGGACCTAAACCTTGTTAACACAATAAACAGAACATGCTGAAGGGATAGATTCCTGTCCCAGAGACTACCCATACTCTGGAACAAACTACCTATCTATATCAAACAAAGCTCTTCATTAGCACTCTTCAAGAAAAATCTTGATGATTGGATGGGAGATAGGAAATTCACCCCGGGGATCACTTCTGTGGCTCTGCTTGACAGAGGCACAGGAAAATAATTTTCTTGGTTGGCAAAAGCCAGGGTACCGTTTGGCTAGGCTTATATAGGCCCTAGGGTCAAAAGCCTAGTACCTACCTATGAACCTATAACTGGTATATGATATGGAATTTAAGGTGGACTAATCGAATATGAAACTTGAACAGCCATAGTTAAAAAGGACATATCTCAGAGATAGAAATAGATGTAACTGACTGACTTTTTTCTCATCTTCACTTCTACTACGTTGGTTTGCAAGACCCCCTTGTACTTTATTACCCACTGCTGTTCCAGCTTACTTTCTTCCACTTATGCTCTTAGACATACCCTAGCTCATTTTGAAATCTGTCCATGTTTAAGGTCTATTAACCCTACCTCAGTCAAACCTGATGAGCCATCTCCTCTTTCCCCCACCCCATACCCATAGAGGCTCACTCACCCACCCATTGTAAAAAATGTACCTTATTCTTTCCTCTAATATTCTCCACTATCACCTCATGTGTGTTTCTAACATGCCCAAACTTTTGAATACCATGTACTTGCTTCTACCCTACCATCTTCTGAACCATACTGCCATCCTTCAATTTCTACACCTTTCCAGCAACATTTATTTTCCAGTTTTTCCAATCAGCAGGTAACACTCTCTCATACAACTGCCTCAGTTCTGATTCCTGCATTGTCCATCTATATCCATGATCCAAGCTGCAAATCAAAATAATCTGCTGAACTATGCTTTTTCAGGATTTCATAATAAAGCCCACAACTGTACGTTGCCTTAATTTAAAATAAGGAGAAGGCTTAATAATTTGAAACTGCAGCTGTTTGGTGCCAGGCTTTTGTAGGCAAATCAGCAACAGATCCTATACTGAGAATGTACTTCTTGAACAACAGCGTAATAGATATAGGAAAAGTTGCCAGAATCCTGTGCCATATAGAAGTAATGATGCTCCAGTAGCTGGGACAATGAGTGGGAGACGTGGGACTGAAACACATCATGGCAGTAAAAAAAAAAAAGCATCACAATTTACAAGATACTGCAACTGTTACATATTACATGAATATATATATGCCGTTCTGCAATTCAAAACAAGTAGTTGCAAATTCAAACATAACTTTCCACTGCAAAGCACTTGAAACACGTATACGTATACACACACACACTTCTATAACAGATCAAAACTTAGATATTAAAAAATGACTTTTGCTTTACACAGCTTTTCTTGGAAGTAATACTAACTTAGGCAGGCCATCTGTGTCCTGCATTCTTTCCAGTCGATCCAGCATTGGTTGTGTGGGTCCACCTCCTCCATCTCCAAAGCCAAAAAGAAATGCACTGTGGTTCACCCGACCTTTCTCTTTGTGGTTCTTTACAGTTTTTAAAACCTTAAATGTTAACAAAACAGACAAAAATGTAGTTTAACCAAGTACGACAGGAGTGAGTTTCATAAACAGTCATATTTCTCTGCTTGAAAGTACAGCTAAAGTGAGGTACTTGCCATAGAAAAGAGATGGCTGAAGTGTCCCTGTTCTTACAGCTACTGGATAGACATTCAGGCCCCTTGATACAAGTTATACTGGTAAAAATTTCATTAACAGTGGTTAGTGATGCTATACATCTCCCAAGCAATGAGTGGCTACATACAGAATATATGGAAATATAATACAACTAAAGTGAGCATAAATTCAGACTAAAACCATGATAATGACAGTAGAAACCTAAAAGAAATGTCACATCTAACTCATATGCGACAGAAGTTGCAAAAGGTCAATTTTTATCATTCTCCAGCTAATATACAAAGACAATGCTTTTCTCTAGCAAACAAAATAGTCCCTAAAGGACTCAGATTTTTTAAAAAGCCTATGGGAATTTTATTAAATGACCAGAATTGTGAAGAATTTGAAGCATTATTCAATCAGTTTGGATATGAATTTATGAACCTTTTGACAAAGAAGAATGATGAGAAATTATGTAAATATATTGAAAATGTGGAAAAGCTTAATAAATTAATAGCTGATGATTTGTTGTTTGAACAATGGGAGAATTTATGCCATAAGCAATTTATGGAAGCAGATCGTAAAGCATATAGTATAGTACTAAGGAAACATAAGAAGATAGAGAGGGACATGACAGATTATAAAAATAATTTAGCATACCCGTGGAAAAAGGAAACAGGGAATAATATAGAAATGAATGACAGAATGGCTTTGCAGAGTAACAATGGATACTATCGTCCCCACAGAGGGAATGGAAATTTTTATGGGGGGAGGAATCGAGGTGTAAAGACAAACTGGCAGAGGAATTGGAAATGGAGAGAAAACAGAAAGGGATGGGGATAGAGGCACTCTTACAACCAACAATGGAGGGAATACTATTAATAGAGAATTATGATGAATTGAACAACAATAGTATAGAGCCTGATGCAAACTATAGTATCAATGCCAACACGACTGACAATAAAGATATTGTGGTTAGTATGAATGAATTTAATATATTTAATTATACAGGATTGGAAATTAGTAATGAATTCTTTATACTTTTTTAATAGGGAATGAAATTTGTCACTAGGAAAAAATTCAAGGTAGTTGATTGTATTACCAAAATAAAGAAATATCTCAGGAAGATAAACCTGGCTATACACTTTAACAAGAAGTCAAACACAGGTGAGAAAACCAAACAAAAGAAAAAGAGTACGTATATACCACCTACCCACCCCAATGTAGCTATGTACGAGAAATTAGTTACCAAAGAGATTTATTTATTAAAGAATGAAAT
Source organism: Protopterus annectens (assembly GCF_019279795.1). NCBI lineage: Eukaryota > Metazoa > Chordata > Ceratodontiformes > Protopteridae > Protopterus > Protopterus annectens. The sequence continues at coordinate 592,551,894 of NC_056739.1, forward strand.
TAATCCTAACTGGGAGAAAAGTAACTTAGATAAAGAAGAATTGATATTAATACAATGGCTAACTAATGACAAATCAGTAAGAATAATGAAGCCGGATAAAGGGGGTGGAGTTGTACTATATGACCAAAATGAATACAATAATAAGATGTTCGAAATATTAGTAGAGTCTGGAAATTACACGCCTGTATCTCTGGACGAAATCAATATTGGGTACAGGCGAACTGATATGTTCCTAGAGGAATTGTTATTAGATGGAAGGATTAATTTAGATATATATAAATTTTTGACTGTGGAACATCCCACACTTGCTACTATAGTGGGTGTTCCAAAAGTACACAAAAATCTAACTGACCCACCATTTCGACCAATAATTTCTGGTAGTCGATCAAAGACATTTTACTTGGGAGTGGCCATAGATACATGGCTGAAAGATATTTATAATAAAATACCCCATTTAATCAAAGATTTGTGGATTGTTTTGGGGAACCTGACACCACTATTATGGAAAGAAGGAATGACATTTATTACGGTAGATGTTATTGATCTATTCTCTTGTATTCCCAAGGAAGAAGGTCTAGAAAGTTTTTATAACAGTATTAAACAGTATTCATACTTAGATTGGGAACATACCAACTTAATTATGGAGCTGATGTCAACTATTCTGGAGTACAACTACATATATTTCGAAGGGGAATATTACAGGCAGACCCAAGGAGTGGCTATGGGGGCTGCCTGTGCCCCAATATATGCAAATTTGGTCATGCTGGAATGGGAAACCGAGAAATTATTTAAGAGTGATTATTTTAGGTTTATAAGACATTACATGAGATTCCTGGATGATATCTTTATATTATGGGATGGACTGGAAGAGGCAATAGAGGAATTCATTAGATATTTAAATAGTACTAGTCACTTTTTGAAATTTACTTACAATTTTAGTTGTGAGGGCATTGCTTATTTAGATACATTTGTTTTCAATAATAAAGAGGGTTTTAAATCCCGTATATATATATATATATATATATATATATATATATATATATAGGAAAAACACATTTTCAAATAATTACTTGGAGTATACAAGCAATCATCCTTACAAGACCAAAAAGAGCATTTTTAAGGGACAGTGCATTTGTGCTGCCCGTATGACTTCTATGTACAATGACATGTTAGAAGAAATTGATTTTATATGAAGTTTGTTTAGAAATAGGGGATATCCCTCTAAGTTAATGAATGAAATAAAAACATATGTTATAGGGGAATGGGGGAAAATATTCCCCAGTATTGGGCAAACCTCTAACCAGCAGTGGTATAAACAAATATTCTGTTATTGAATATAAAAGAGCGTGCATTTTAGAATATACCCCCCAGGTTACACAAATTAAAGAAATTTTAAAATGGTATTGGAATATACTGACAGTAGATAGCGTACTGAAGGAAATAGTAGGGGATGTACCCATTTTTGTATACAAAATGGGAACAAATATGAAGTTTATTTTTGAGAGGAATAACAGGGTAGTAAGTATGAGTACACAGTATAAGGGAACCAGAAAATGTGGATGTTGTAGATATTGCCAGGTCATATTAGAAGACGAAGGGACCATCTTAGAGAATATTAATAGGACCAGGATTACCTTTAGAAGAGGTAACTGTAATACAAAAAATATTATATATATGGCCAAATGTTCAAGGTGTACTGGTTTTTACATAGGCAAAACTGAACAAATGTTTAAAAGGCGACTCTACGACCACTTATATGCCATCAAGAAAAAAGATAGTACAAATGCACTTTATCGGCATATAGAGGCCACAGATAACACTCACAATTTTAAATTTGCCATCCTGGAACAGATAAAAGTGAACAGTAGAGGAGGTAACATCAAAGTACATCTGGCTGAGAAAGAAGTGAGATGGAAAATTTTAACCAATGCTTCTACTTTACCCGGATTAAATGAATACATCACTATAAAGCCTATTTTACAAAAGTTACAGTAGGAAATTGGTACACAAGTTGTTTACATGCAAAATATATTAATTATATTATGTGATTGTACACTAATCAAAGGGTCCAGTATTTTACTTTTTAATCATAATTGTTTTTATTATGATAGATACAACTATGGCTTTAGGATAAAGAAATGCATTTAGCATTATTTTAAGTAAGGGTAGGAGACATATGTGTAAAAATCTGTTATGTCTAGTGCTGTTTAAGTATACATATGATATTTCAATCAAATTTCATGTTCAATTCATGTATATATAAAATATTCCCATAGGTCATTTATTTTATGGCTAAACAATTCATAATGATTTTGTATATAGGCATCTGTCATCAATAATTGTAAACTGATGAACACATACATTTTCAGATTTTTATGGTATTAAAGTTTCATATTTTTATATTGTTAATATATATATATTTTTATGCAAATGGACATTATGTACCAACAGCAAAGAGCATGATTATGAAGAGGTTATTATTAACATTATTTTTATTTTTAGTGTATGGAAATGGAGTATCCACTATACTACATATAGGTACTATAAGGGAAGTATCCTTTTAAAAAGGATTTACTGTTTTGGTGCCAAAAAATGTATAAATTAGCCTTGCTAATTGTTTTATTGATTCTGATGAAGTCCACATGTTGGGTAGATGAAAGCGCTTGATCCGTTTTGTATCCGTTTGATATTTTAATCTGTCCGTTTGTTGAGTTATTTTATTAAATCAGGACGTATTATAGCTTTGTGGATTGTGCATCTTCCTTCAGGATTTAGATAGTGTTCCACTGTGGTTCGTTGTCGTGTTCTTTTACACTATTGCATCGATTAGGTCTATATTAGTTCATCAAAACTCCAATTCCACAAATACCTATTGACTGACCCCTATTCAGCAAATGCTCTTTTATCAAACATTCAGCTCAGTGAACTTTCTTCCCAGGGAAAGGAGTTAGTTGGCCAACATGCGGAATTACCCCACTGTAGTACAATAGCAGAGTTGGTATATATGTATATATATATATATATATATATATATATATATATATATATATATATATATATAAAATGTGTGTGTGTGTGTGTATATATATATATATATATATATATATATATATATATATACATATATATATACATATATATATATATATATATATATATATACACACACATATATATATATATATATATATATATATATATATATATATATAAATGTAAACATATATATATATATATATATATATATATATATATATATATATATATATATATATATATATATATATATATATATATATATATATATATATATATATGTGTGTGTGTGTGTGTGTGTGTGTGTAAGGGGATGTGGTGGGGTGCAGCCCCCCACACTGGGAGTGGGGTGGGGGTCGTAGCCCACCACTTTGGTGAGTTTGTTATACTGCGGTGTATATCACTTAGTATGTTGGCCTACTAAATCAGTTGCCTGGGAAAATGTTCATTGATTTGTGTGTTCGATAGAGTAGCTCGCTAAATAGGGGGTTGATGAATAGGTATTTGTAGAATTGGAGTTTCGATGAAATAATACAGACTCCCTACATACATGGTAGGAATAAACCTTTGAAAGGGAGACTTAGGAAGGCAGTGGCAAAATTAAGTCAACCTGCTTTGTCCACTTGCAACTTACAGCCTATTGCAGGCAGTGGCTATTCACCATACTGTCCTGGAAGAGACAGCCATAAATGAAACAAGGCTGTAGTCACATAGCTTGGCCATCACACTTAGTTACCCTACCACTGAGGAAGAAATCACTTTTTTTCTTGCTAAAAGTTTAGTCTATGTACTGTCCTGGTGGTGGAGCACAGGCTTAACAAGAGAGAGCATTACTAATCATCAAATTTGTAACTCAACATACCATCAGGATTAACATCATAAAACCAAAAGTACTGTAAACAAAATAAAGATGTATAAACATTCAAATGTATTAAATAGCTTGATATTAAACAGTGATACACATAAATAAAAATTAAAATGTTAAAATATACTAAAATACAAACATATGTCAATGAGGTAGGAGTATAACAATTAATATGACAACTGGAATAAATGCATTTTAATGAATATTATAACGATGAAGGCTGGGGTATCCTAAAGTCACTAAGATTGTAAATTCCAGAGGTGCAATACTGGGTTGAGAAACAAACGACTCTGGGAGGATTCAAGCTGCACTTTCAAGCTGCACTTTCAGAAGTACAGGCAGCTCCGAGTGGCAGAACAAAGGGCGTGAGCAGGACAGTATAGTGTCACAGCTCATTCAGGAGAGGCATTCAGGTCATGTATGGCCAAAAAGGTTAGGATAACAACATAGTACATAATGCATGATGAAGCAAACAGGCAGTGAAGGCTCCTAAGAGCTGCTGAAATAGGTATTGTGATGTATTGGTAGTAACCACCCACACCGTTGTTGTGCACCAGTTACAGGTAATCAAATTAATAGTCCAAATGCTAAGGCATATTTCTTAACTTATTTTTATGCTGCTTAGGTGCAAAAGGGGTATATGGTGGTAGGGTTGTGCAACCATATCTGAATCCATCAAGTAAAGGGACAAAAAAACTATCCAGCTCAATATTAAATACTGGCTGCAAAGTCAACCCAGTAAAAGGATGGAGAAATCCCACTACTATTCTCCCTCTGTACAGCAATCTAAAGAATATTTCCGTAGGGATACTATACTGAACACTCCCCACAAGGAGAATTTCCGTATTTTCAGTAACACAGTTCAAACCACAAAACACGTCACAAAATTTTCCCAATTTTAACAAATAAAGGCTAACTTCATCATAAACGATTAAAAACAACCTAAAAAATATTAGACTAGAAATAAATCATAAACTGATGAAAAATTCCTGTCAGTAATGTTTAACATTCAAAATGATGCCAAAAGCAATATGAACGCTATTTTAACACACAAAATGATGCCAAAATCGCAATTTAAATGAAAAAAAAAATGAAAATGCTGTAATCATGCTCAATTACCTCAAATAATAATATCCCAAAGAAAACAAATTGCAATATTGGCAACTTTTCCTAAAACTCCCTAATGAAACTTTTAATCAACAGCATAGGTCTTACTTTGCTAGTCAAAGTAAAAGCAAAAGCATATACAACATTTCTAATATGAAAAAGTCAAAGCAGCAGAATAAACTATTCAAGCACTGACAGAAAAAGGCAGAGGAGGAAATAAAACCCAAAAGGATTTCTCATCTGAACTCAGCAGCTGAAAATGCAGAGAAAGAATTAGTCTTCTTAAGGAGATCCTTCTCTTACTGTGGCACAAGAAAACTGGGGTAAAGTTCCTGTTTCCCATCCACAGATTCAAGTTGTGCTTGAATATGGAGAGGGATGAGCTTTGTTTTATGAAGACATGGAGTCTGTTTCAGAACAGTGGTATCCTCTGCAAAATAAACCTAGTCCTCCATAGCCTTCTGTTGATGTTGCAGAAGATATTTAGATCCCTGGACCAATTATGTCTAATGACATTTGACTTGCTGACGTGCAGTAAATTCATCAGTACTGGGTCAGAGGATGCCTTGTATGCCAGACTTCAGTCACCTCTTAGCAGTCTGTAACATATAAAGTATACTGACAGGACTTTGAGTTTGTCCATGTAGTACATGTTGTTTAGGCCTTGTATCCTTTTATTAAGGTATCTCTGGGCATTCCAGATGTTCCATGTGTCTGGGAAGATGCATGCCAAAGGGGGCAATGACTGACATAATGAGGGCTGAGTAAATGGGTACATTGACTTCTCTACATTTAGAAACAATCCCTTTACTTACAAGCTGTGGAATATGTGCAATACTGAAGGACTTTCTTATGACAATGGACACCTTAGACAATTGTGTCAACTCTTAAGGGCATATTGCCACTGTGGTAGTTCCCTGGGATAGATGACTTCCTACAGGATATGGTAATGCATTTTTTGGCATTTAGTTTCAAGTCCATGATTTCGACACCAATTATTTATTTGGGACAAACCTTCCAGCAAAGATGACCAAGTCATTTGAGGATTCAATGACTGTTCATAGCTTGTAGTCATCTGCAAACGTAGTCAGCCACAGCCCTTTGGTATTGGCTTTTGGTTCAGAGAAGTAGATGCCAAACAGGAGAGAACCAGCACAGAATCTTGGAGGACTCCTGGTGATTGGTCTCTCTGAGGAGGCAACTTGCCCTATTTGGACTTCCTGCATCATGTGAGCCTGGTGGCAATCCACTGGGTGACACAGGGATTTATTCCCAGTTTATTTGTGCCAAAAGTTTTGGCCTTGTCAAGATATGTGGTGTGTACTGTTTTACCTTCATCCATTGCTTTCATAATCTTTTCAAAAAAGTCCACCTGGTTGAATAAGCATGATCTGCCCTAGACGAATCCAAACTGAGACAGGTCCAGAGTTTGGAAGTTCCTTGTATCCTTATTGATTAGCTCTGTGATAAGTCTTTATATAGCTTTGCATATGAGGCTGTAATTGCCCTGGATCATTGGCAGGTCCTCCCTTATGCAAGGGAATGACTGTAGCAGTTTTCCATTCACTTGGTACAAAATACGTATGGAAGCTGAGGATGAACAGTGTTGTTACGGAGTTGGTTAAATTATGCTTCATGCTATTACAGATGCATCCAGGGATATTATCAGGAACCATCAATGTAGTATTGATAGTGCTTTTACGATTTGGTCTTGTGTGACAGTTGGAAATGGGCCAGTTTCAGGTAAATTAGGTTTCAGGTAAATCCTGAGGGACAGTTGGAGAGAAGAGATGAGTAAAGTTAGAGATGAATTTATCAGCCGTTGAGGCTGAAGATATAGCCAGCCTAAGTAACATTGCTCACACTCAGCTCAGTGCATTGCTGCGTTGTGCTTTTGAGATTAAGAACATACCCAAAACAGGCCGTGTGATTGTCTTTAGCTTGAGTAGCTATTTTACTCTCAAACTTATCTTTGGTGGACTTTATTACACTCTTGATTTGTTTATTTACTTCAGTGATGTGGGCTGCAGTATTTGAGAAATTTCTCTTCTTACTTTTGGTCAAAATTATCTTGCTTTTATTGTAAAGCTTGTGGATCTTATAGTTCAACAATGTGGGTTTGTTTCTGGAGTTTGCCCTATGCTTGTTCCTACGAGGTACAGCTGCATTTACTATATGACATAATATATCATACTGTTTCATCAGAATTATAAGGGCCAAGACCCAAGGCACCATGCAATCAGAAAAGGATTGTCATGGCAAAGAAATGTAGTAAGAGCTGTACAACTGAGTAACCATGACACCAGTATAAGAAAAGAACATCTGCTGTGACATAAATTCACAAACAACAGATTAATTAAACTAGAAAAATGTGGCACTGGTCCTAGGGTGTACACTGATAAAACACTGGCGAGGCAGTAGGAATTTACAGTACATGGAATTCAAACAGATGAAATGATGGTAACCAGAAAGGTATTTACAAGGTTCAGTACTAACTGATAGTCTTTCATATGGTTTTATAAGAGAAAATGCAGAAAAGCTAGAAGAAAAAGTTGCCTTTTTTCTGAGGACACAAAGTTATGCTATATAATTTATACAGAAGATATGGCAAAACATCACTTCTATTAATGGGGACCCACCAAATCAACAAGATAAACAATATATATTGGAATCTGCTTATAGAACTACGTCTTCCATTGTCTGGAGACTTTATACATGGAAATTTTTACATAGATCTTTTTATACACCTTTGATGATGAATAAAATAAATAATAAAGATAATCTATGTAAGAGATGTAATGTAGAAATTAATGCTGACTGGGCTCATATGTTTTATGACTGTATAAAATTGAAAGAATACTGGAAGTCAATTAATGAATTTTTGCAGGCTCTTTTTACAGATAATTTCATTATTTCTAAATCTCTTATATTATTCAACATACCTGTACCTCAAAGTGTTAAAAAGGTTAAGCTTCCCTTGTTATGGTCTATTCTAGCAGTGGCTAGGAAAATAATAACTAGAAATTGGATTTCAGATACACCTCCTTCGTTCAATGAATTTAAAAATGTTATGAATATAGTGTGCCGTATGCCATATTGTGCACAATTAGGACTAGAACAAATAGAAAAACATCTTATTTTATTGTATGGGATAATTTACAAAATTTGTTAAAAAAATTTTAATTTCAATAGCATGGTATTTTAGTTTAATTAATTGATCTGATTGTACTGGATGTCTTTGTAAATACTTTAGTTGTTTTGTTGAATATTATAATAATACCTATTTTTAATTACTTGTATAAAATTGTTATGATATTTCTCTTATATGTTAAAACAATAAACCTGTTTTGAAAAAAAAAAAGAAGATATGGCAAAACAGAATGACAATTAAAAATTACTGTACAAATTCCAAATAGTGCATCTGGGAAACAAAAACTTAGGAAAGGAGAATGTGTGTGTGTGGGGGGGGGGCAGGAAGCAGTAAAATGGGATCTAGGTATACCATATCCGATCATCTAAAGGTAAGCAGGAAATGCCAATATGCAGTACAGAATTCTGTCAAAAAACTGGAATGCAGAGGGGGGAAAACAACTAGTGTCCTCTGTTTTAAGAAAGCTAAAAATAGCTAAGCTTCCTCCTCATATTCTCACCACCTTCTATACAGGTGTAATAGAAAGCATCCTCACCTGCAACTTCACAGTGTGGTTTGGAAGCTGCACAGTTACAAAAGGGAAGAGTGGTGAGGGTTGCAGAGAAGGTAACAGATTCCAGTCTTCCATCGATACATCTTTATTCTGCAAGAAGCATCCGAAAGGCCACCAAAATAATACAAGACAACACGCATCCTGCGCATGGACTGTTTAAGCATCTGGCATCAGGCAGGAGATATCGCAGCATCCACTGCAGGACTACAAGATTCAGTAACAGTTTCTACCCTACAGTGATTAGACTTCTGAACTTGGGCACTAGTCCCAAGGGTCTGGACACAAGTCAATTTTTATTTATTTGTGCAATATTTATACTTACATATATTACAAGTAAGTGCAACATTTATTTATTATATCCATAGTCAGTATTATTTAACTCACTCAAGTTCAATATCTGACAAATAACATAGGCTTTTCAATCTGTAGTGTGTTTTGTATTACTTTAAACAGGGTAGCTAGTTTAACTCAAGGGCGGGTATCATACCTCTCAACCTGGAAACATCAAAAATCTGGACAAGGCCCATGAAAAATAGGTACAAATCTGTACACTGATTAACATCTAATTTGCACACATACTTATGTAAACCCACCCACTCCAATGGAATTGTGGGATACCAACTTTCAAACACAAACTGAAGAACAGACAACCAAAATATGGCACCAGAGTTCCCCTGCAGCCATTCCAATGCCCTATTACCTGGCTATTTCGCCTGATTTACCATAAACACTAATGTGTGCATACTGCTTTACTTCTACAATGATTATTTGGATTTTACTTTTACAGTTTGCAGCACAACAATGCACAACCCCTAACAGACAACTTCTAAACAAAGCAATACTGTCTCACCATGAAAACAGACTTGATATTATAACTTCTCTGCCCTTGAAACTCACATTCATCGAAACAGCATTGAAACCCACACCACATCCAAAGAACATGCATCTGGCCAATGGTGGATAAAGATTACCTTTGGGCTGTTTTCAAATCATTGGCCCCTTGCACACAAAATAAGAAAAATACATGTGTTCTTTTCTTTGATACACCTTCCTGACATTATTAAGTTATATTCCTTGTATAATACAGCATACTTGTTAGACAGAGCACATTTTAAATTTATTGTTTGAACATTTTTCCAGTAGGCTGTACTGTAGGCAATGAAATAAAACGTATGAACCAATAATGACAAAACTGCCCAATTCAGAACATTTCCATCATAAAAGTCTACTTCCACACCCACACTACAAATAAAATGACAGTAGTGTAAGCCATAGGCATCTTGCACAGCTTCTTACACTTATTTTCAATTTCATTTTTTTTTTGGGGGGGGGGGGCAAAAGGTCAAAAACCAGGGACACATTTTAAACATTGCTTGAATAATTTTGGAAAGTTGCTAGAATAAAATGTTATGTTACCACCATGCATTTCACTGGCAAGTCTTGAGCCCAGGACCCTATGCACTACAGTCAGAGCAACATACCACTATGCCAAATCAGCAGTTTCCTGAAAAATAGGAAGACTGAAACTTAATGACTATCATTTAGTGAATTCAGTTCTCACTTCTCACCATAGTTCTCAACCTCTTAGCACAAAAAACTTGGACAAAGCCAATAATGGGGAAATACAAATTCAGTTCTCACTTTTCACCATAGCTCTCAACTCTTGGCACATAAAATCTAGACAAAGCTCACAAATGGTGGTGGCTACGGACTTTAGGCTCTTTTTACCCTGTACCAAAGGTACAGGGTTTGAGCCTGAATATCTCTAGCCACCAAGTGTATTAAATGTGGGCATTTACACACACACACACACACACACACACACACACACACACACACACACACACACACACAAACACTCGTGCACATGCACACACTTATGAAATAATTGCATTCATTAAAAAAATCAGTACTAGCTTCAAGGATGCTGCTTGCATCAGTAATTCAATACCTGTTTCTACAGCATTTTAATACAGATTATAACAATTTATATTTAGATTTAGATTCAGTGTACTGTGAAGAGAAATACACATATTTAAAAAGCACTAATAACTAGTCATTCACCATAAAAATGTACCCTCTATTATCAATCTGTGTGTATTTCTCTATTTATCTATCTATCTGGATGTCACATACACAACATTTTGTCCATACCTCACATAACTAAAACACAGATCTAGAAATAAGTTATTTTAGTGGCCCCAAAGCTTTACTATTTAAAATATACAAAATACCTCTGTAAAACATGTTATAAAAGGGTGGTGGTGATGATGTTACCATGTTTCTTATGAACTCTTCTTATAAAATCAATTCATGGCTTTGCTGAGTACTGCCCACTAATCTTTTATACTGGCTAAAAAAGAGATTTTATACCATCAACCTCCATTTGCCAACTGCATGAACCTAATCAGGTCACTTAGACAATGCTTTGGGGCAATTAAGAATTTGGGCTAGGCTCCTCACTGGTCTCCTAAATCATGCGCCTAGTCAGTGGCGGCTGGTGACTTCAAATCAAATGGGGGGCTGCAGGAGACAGCTGAATGGGTGGGGTCAATGGGAAGGGGTGCGGCCAACTAGAAAGGGGAGGAACTATGCTCAAAACCCCAAAAACTAACTAAATACACTGCCGTGAGTGCCAAATCATCATCATGAGAGTCCAATCAAGACAAATTGAAGTGTAGAAGAAAAAAATATTTCAATGCATTGGCTGCATGACAGCTTACTTAATATCTAGATGGAAACAAAAAGGTTGTGAGGCATGAAAAAATAAATTACTTTTTTAAATACATTAATGGAATGCCAGTCAAAATCAAGTACAAAAAAAACAAGCAGCACTCAACTCAAACCACTTATTGCACTGTAGTTCTAATTATAATTTATATTCAGCTTTATTAAAGTACCAAGTAACATGCTGAAAGTAGAAATCTCTGATGCCCCACTTGTAAACATGTTCCTTATCCAAGAAAAGACCTGCTGCCTGACAACAATCTACTTGTTTCATTTCATGGGGAAAACATGATCAAAGTAAAAATGAAAAGCAAACAAGAAATAAGCTGATGATACATTGCTTAAAAGGATTACTGTACAGGTTATGGACCACACAATTGGCATTCTGTTTAGTTTACGGGTAAAGCCTGCAAAGATGACTGGAAGTCTCCAAGTGTAATGAGCTTCTTAAAATAATGTAATCCTGTCCTTTATTACAATACTGTCATATGCATTTCAATACCCAAGGCTTATACATTATCTAGTTAAGTCTTCTCTACATGGCAACAACAGAAAGGCTTTCAATGTTGGCAATTCTTTAACAGTATGCTTATTAAAGTTTATTTGCATCTTACAATCTCAGCCAAGCTTACCTGATGGTCATTAAAGTATTGCTACTTAAACACAGAGCACAGGCACTCTGAGTAATAAGCATAAATCCACAGTATAAAAAATATGACAGAAACCAGACCATTCTCGCAAAATCAAGGACAGATGAAAAGCAACTATAGTACTTGTGTCTACCTTGGATGGGGGGGGGGGGTACTCTGCACATTTACACTGCATAACTACTCCTTGCCTTGCTTCAACACATCCAGAGTCACTACATGGGGGAGTGGGGTGCGACAAGTATGTCACAATTTGAAATGTCCCTGGCTCACTGTGATGACCCTGACACATTTGTCATACCTTTCAACCTCAGAACAAGAAATCTGGACAAAGCCATACAAAGAAGTAGGACAAAGGCCCAAAAATAAGGACAATTTTAAAAATATTGCTCTTATAAACTTAGAAAGATAATATAATAGGTCTTGCATTAGTATGAATTTTCTGAATGGTATGAAATCTGAAACTCAAATGTCTGTCATTATTTTAAAACTTCAGTCTTTAATGATTTTTCACTAATTTGCCAAAAAAAAACACAATTTTATGAAAAATGGACCAAAAATGTGATGTAAAAATATAAAATAGCCACACAATACAGCTGGGAACCTGTCAAAATAGGGACACTAATATTAGTACTGCTAACTTGAGCAGACAACAAAATAAAATAATCTACATGCATTTCTAAAATAAAAGTAATCTATAACTAATTATTGCAGTTATTTCTTAATTGTAAACCCTCCATGTTTTCTTCCACAATTGCTATTTTGCGGAGGGATTATTATTTGAGCCAAAATCAGAGACAGTTGAGAGGTTTGGCTATGCCTAATTCTATAAAGCATTTTATTTGCATGTACCTCTCAACCTGTTAATGCAATAAATCTGGACAAGGCCAAATATATTGGGGGAACACAAACAGTACTAAAAATTGTTCTTGTATAAATTGAGACAGTTGATAGAATAACAGTTCTTACTTTAGCATGCATTTTTCTGAAGGTTATGAAGTCTGAAACTCAGTGTGTCATTATTTAGTGACTTAATTCCTAAATGATTTGCCAGAAAACCACAAATTTTATGAGGAACAAACCAAAAATAAGAAGCAAAAATCTATTCATTCTTTGAAAATCTGGACAGTTGGGAGGTATAGTTCAGCTGGGGCTGTCTACGTTTGCTGCCCTTCCCCCTCACAAAATCATGGTCGAATGGAGCCTCCCCCTGCAGCCATTCCAATGATCCATTACTTAGCTATTTCACTCCATTTACCATAAACGCTAATGTGCATACTGATTTACTTCTATGATGATTTGGACTTCATTTGAAAGTTTTATTTTGCATTTTACAGCACAAACACGTAGACATCTGCTAAACAAACAGCATTAAAACTTCTCTGCCCTTGAAACTCACATTCATTGAAACAGCATTGAAACCCACATTCAAAGAAAATACATTTTACCAGTGGCAGATAAAGATTAATTCTGGGCTGTTTTCAATTCATAGGCCCCTTGCATATGATACATACATGTGCTCTTTGATACACCTTCCTATTGTTTTGAACATTTTTCCAGTAAACAATGAAACAAAACGCATGCACCAATGATGACAAAACTGCCCAATTCAGAACATTTCCATCATAAAAGTCTACTCAAACTTCTACAGTCCACCATTATCAGTAAATATGCATAATTCTGCAGTCCACCATTATCAGTAAATATGCACAATCTCTGAAGTAAAAAAGTCATCTAAATAATTTCACATTAAATAAATATGTAACTAATGAAGAGGTTGCTGCTAGCAAACACCTTAATATTTCATGGTTTCATCGAAAAATAAAGTGGCTGATGCCCCTGAGGAATAAATTGCCTACATTACATTAAAAATGATAAGCTAGTAATATTGCAATAGGAAATGGATGGCAAAATGATAACAGGCTCATAGCTAGTATCTTAAGTTTTTCAGTACGGTAGCATTCACCCCTTGTGGGAGTTGAACCAACAACCTTCTGCATCAAAAGTAAGTACACAACTTGGCATAGTGGTATTGCTGACTTAGCATAAGCAGCACTAAACTTCTCTTCACCTGCAGCTCTCAGCTCCTTGTAAAATCTACTCAATACTCAACTGCATCTCAACTTCGCAGCACAAGAAATCTGGAAAAAGTCAAATTTATTGGGGGGGGGTCAAAAGGCCAAAAACCAGGGACACATTAAACATTGCTTGTATAATCTAGGAAAGTTGCTAGAATAAAATGCTGTGTTACCACCATACATTTTACTGCCAAGGTCCCTGTGCAAAAGAGTCAGAGCAACATACCACTATGCCAAATCACCTGCTTTGTGAAAGAAAATGCTGTGTTACCACCATACATTTTACTGCCAAGGTCCCTGTGCAAAAGAGTCAGAGCAACATACCACTATGCCAAATCACCTGCTTTGTGAAAGAAAAATGCTGTGTTACCACCATACATTTTACTGCCAAGGTCCCTGTGCAAAAGAGTCAGAACAACATACCACTATGCCAAATCACCTGCTTTGTGAAATAAAGATGCTGTGTTACTACTATACATTTTACTGCCAAGGTCCCTGTGCAGAAGAGTCAGAGCAACATACCACTATGCCAAATCACCTGCTTTGTGAAAGAAAAATGCTGTGCTACCACCATACATTTTACTGCCAAGGTCCATGTGCAAAACAGTCAGAGCAACATACCACTACGTCAAATCAGCTGCTTTGTGAAAGAGAGGAAGACTGAAATGTAATTGGCTATCATTTAATAAATTCAGTTCTCACCACAGCTGTCAACCTCTTATCACAAAACACCTGGACAAACCCAGTAATGAGGGAATACAGCCCTCAGACATATTCAGTGAATTCAGTGCTTGCCATAGTTGTCAACCTTAGCACAAAAAACCTGGACAAAGCCAATAATGGGGTAATACAGTCCAAAAAATAAGGACAAATTTCAAATATTCATCTAAAAACTTAGAAAACTGCTAGAATAAAAGGTTGTGTTACTATGTATTTTCTGAAGAATATGAAGTCTGAAATTCAAATGCCTGCCAATTTTACTTCTGACGGAATAAAAACAATTTTCAGCAGAGGCCCAGGGAGAAATACTGCAGACACATGTCTTTGTAAAATGGGAGGACACCAGAGCAAATCCACACAAACACAAGGATGAGATGCAGACTCCACACAGAAGGCACCCCAGCCAAGAATCAAACCAGAAAACCTATAGCTGTGAGCTGCATGCTTTCAGAAGGTGGAAGGAAAATGGAGTATCCAGATAAAACTTATCCAAAATTGGAAAGTGTGTGCAAAGCCCACAGAAGCAAGGCTAAAGATTGGGATTGAAAACCTTAACCTTGGAGCTGTGATGTAACAATCTTAAACATTAACAACCAAGAGAAATGAAAGCTATTCCAATAGACAGAAAAAGCTGGGTAAGCCTGTTTTGGGTTTAGTTAGGACCACTAGCTGACCAACTGATGGCCATAATTCATTAGAAGAATTATTTTATAAGATTGTACCAAGCAATACATTTGAGTAGAGCAGTCTGTCTGAAACAGAGTTGAATAGCTGTATATATATCAAGTTTGAGCCCTAACCATCAATGGTTGTTAACTGAAATGCAATGATCATTCTTGTGTTATAACCACCAGAAAATCTTGCAATTATGTTCTAGGCCAACACCATTTTGAACAGCAGGAGAGATGAAATTCTAGACTAAGAAATTGTAAGCTATACAGAGAGCATGAGTAAAGGTAGAAGATAGCTCTACTGGCATATAATGATGAGCCAATGAATAAGACACAGATGACCAGAGTTTGATTAACGGCTTGGGTGTCTATTGGAGCTGTCATGTGGAAGATGGACATGGGCATCCTGTACAGAGAGGAGTGAGGGATGTCACAAGTTGCTCAAAGAATGAGCATTCCAGTGCCTGTGTATGTGAACAAAGGGAACACTGGCATCTGTGGGCAGTACAGTGGCATCAATATCCTGCTTGGTGAGGAGGTTCTGCTCTGCCTTTAGATGACTTTAATGAAAATCCAGCCTGTGCCTGAAAGGGTCTGTTGTTGTCAATCTACTACCCAACTAAATTAACTAAATAAAATAAAATAAATATTCCAGAACCTGTAGATCCCTGCACAAATGCTTGCCATATGAATCACTGTTTATCTTAACAATAACTTATTTTGATGAGTTAAACTGATCCCGATTCAACAACCAAATAAAAATTAAAAGCAAGTGTTTTTGCAGAATATGTCTTCCTGCACCTGCCTTGTGGGGAATGTCCCAAACTCCTTGAACTTATATATACAAACTTTACAGCTGCATAACGAGAAGATGGGAGATCTCCTCCAAAGCAAAGTATCCATTGCCAGCACATACTTAGAAATCTCATCAGCATTAATTTCCCACAACAAACAGAAATCACTGATTTCAACATCAGGCTATGTACCCCTCATCCTCCAAAAATTAAAAAATCATAGCAGCACCCATTAAAAATCTTAGCATAGGTTCAGAAAGAAGAACTCTTTCTTATTTTCACAATAGAAGATTTTTACATATTACATCCTATATAGTTAAGTGTAGTAAATCTTTCTATATGCTTAAATTATTTACTTAATAATGTATTATTTTACAAGATTAACTTTTATCAGAAGCATCATAAACCTAAAAGAAGGAAGGCTAAATCTGAGAGCCAAAATCACAAGCAATTGAAAGGTATAGGGAGAAGAACTCAATGAGTGGAGAAATTGTGCAAACGGGAATCTGGAACTAAACAGAAGCTGCTACACACACACACACACACACACACACACACACACACACACACACACACACACACACACACACACCTGTTTTTCATACTAACCAGTTTCACAAGCACCATATATTCAACACTTACCTGTCCTCCACCGTTAGATCCAAACCCCTTCCCGCGCAATACTCCAACGACTCGCGAGAGTAGATCGCATCCAAAACCCTTTCCCGACGAGACTGCAGCTCCCATTCCTGCTGCTCGTGTTGCAGTCCGCCGCTCTATAATCCCAGCGTGTCTGTGCACTTTAAAGTGCACAGACATCTCCTTGCGTTTCCCTATCAGTCCTGCCGGACTGCCGTGAGCATGCGCATACAGTAGACCAGTACTCTGGTCTACTGCGCATGCGCGTAGTCCGCGAAATTTAAAACTTTTTATTTTTTTATTTTTTTGAGTTCTTTTTGGTTTGAGGGGGCTGCAGTCCGGCAGTCCGATAGCACGGGCCGCCCCTGCGCCTAGTAACTATCACTTGCTGTCTAATAATGTATATGTCCAAATCACTGTCTTCCAGTTGTATCAAACTTCTTTTTGAGCTTTCACAAATTGTTGTGTCAAATCATTGAAATCTTTAATTATTTTCCTTAGGCTTACACACACACACACACACACACACACACACACACACACACACATACACATTATGTGATTCCCCCCAACTGCTGTTGATAAATCCATTTGTTCCCTACTGCTGATGAATCCATTTGTTCCCGCTCCCATTTATTGCTGCTTGCCCTGCTGATAATCCATCCGTTGTTGTTTCCGCTCGCATTTGCAGCCAGCCAAAAATGAAGTGTCCACGAGCTCCTTGAGCTCAATTCCGACTGGCTGGTAGCCCTGACAGAGCTGACGTCATCGCTCACGTGATGACGTCAGCCCCGACAGTGCGAAAATTTTAAAAAGTAAATAAAGCAAAAGGAAAAAATTGGAAATGAAGGGGTGCCAATCGTGGTACCCCTTCATTTGGTCCCCACAACTTGGCAAAAAAATGAGTAATTCGGTATGGAGGGTATTCTTTTCACATATTAGTGTTGGTAAATGTCTCTGTTCTTTCTTGCATGTATTGGGAGTAGCACTGTACTTGTTAGTTATGTTTATTCCTCTACTTGTATGTGTTGTTTCACTTTCCTTTGTAATCTCAAGAATTGAGATGATGCATGAAATTTCATTTAGGCTACATGTGTATAGTTCTAAATGACAATACACTTTACTTTGATTTTGACTTTGAAAACTATCACTATAGTTCAGGTGGATGCAATATTTTAAAACAGAAGAGAAAAAAAGAGAAATATGCAGGTGAACAAGACACAATCTGAAGTTTCAAAGTGAATAGCTTATGTAGAGTTGAGAGAGAACTATTTCATTGAAGGATATTGAATGATTGAACCAGAAGCAACAATGTTATAAAAAACAGTTAAGTGAATTCCCAAATGCATCAGGCAAGCATAAAGCAATTCTTGAGAGAAGAAATGCAAAAAAAGAAAGAAGCTCTTAGTTAAGTAGGATTTTAAGCTTATACATTAGAGAATAAAAAGGTTATTTGCCATAAAAATATGCATTATTCTAAATACTTCCTTTCTAGTAGCTACATTTGAATGTACAAAAACATTTACTTTCAAGGGCTAAAAGTGAGTAATGAAGTGTTTTATGAATTAAAAACTATGCAATTGAAGGCTACAGAAACCATACCTTTGTCTGAAGAATGTGGCTCATCTGCAGCTACTATTATGTCCAGATTTTACTTGCAACTTGACAGCATGTCTGGTTTTATGCCAGACAGCTAAGCCTTTACATCACATCTGTAAAGTCTGTGACAATCTCAGCTCATTACAGTCCACAAATGTATTACTATACAGCAGAAGGCAAAATTCCAACATGCAAGTTCTGGATACAGGCAGCTATAATGGAAAAATTATTAAAAAAAGGGAATATTTGCTTACCTCTCCAACATTTCCCTGCATTCCATAAGAGTCACCAGGTGGGAAGTGTGCCAGGACCTGAGAGCCATCGATTCCTTCCCAGTGAAAAGTGTGATGCTAAATAATTACAGAAGAAACCAGACAAAATAAAAAGTGAAAATTGTTTCCTGTTAAAAAAATGAATGTAAACAAAAAAACTGTTCCATTTTCAGAGATTACAAATGCAAAAGGTAATAATGAATTATCTGTGAAAACATTAAACTCTTCCTGAAAGAAACATCAGTACTAATATTACATTACATAAGCAATACTAAAGCAAATCTGTTACCCCTCAAATTATCAGAATGGCTAAACTTATAAAAGGAAATTAAGTATTTGATGAGGCAGATGTCATTTCCTGCTCTTTCTCTACATTCCAACAAAGTACAGACATCCAAGCAATTCCATTCCCAAGGTTAAGCTAGCTCTGCCTGCAAGTGTTGCCAGACTAAGAGCTGGAGGTCATTACAGACAAAAACAAATTAGTAGGTAAGACAGGATCACTGCCAGACTACATTCTGGTCTGCATCAGTCAATATGGTATCTACACATCCATTCCTGACTGTACTTAAGACATGCCACCATCAGGATCTTATCCTTTAGATGGAGACGGGTTGCATACGGATTTCTGTCCTGTCTATTCTCTGATCTGACTTTTCAATACTATCTTAGTACAGACAAAAAGAAGAATATAATCCTTCTACATTATATTTAGCCGTGAACCTGTTCCCTGAAAATCTCACTTATATGCCAATAACTTCATGCATCAAATGTAATTTGTGTCTTACTATACTTAGTATGTCTTGTAAATTGTTAATATTAATATGGTCATTATCAGTTGCTAATGTTGTCTTATCAACCTGTAAGTACATTCTATCATTTATAACATTGTTTTGCAAATCCCTTTTGGAGCTTTCTCCTCAAGCCACCACTGAAAACTGGCATTTTTCCCCAGTCTGACTTTCCTAGTAAACAAATGCTAATAAAATAAATATATTTTTGAAATGCAGTCCCCAGATATCCAGAACAAAAAGTCAGGTGTGACTGTATCAAAGAGGACGGCGACAAAGTGAACATACCTGTTTTAAAATGCCTCTATAGAGGCCAGCTTAACACCACTGTCAGTTAATTCCCATCCTCAACCTCAGCTGTACAGACAGAAAGCAAAGTGCTGTAAGAAAAGGCATGGTATCAACCTGATGGTCTTCCAAAGGTGACGGTTGTGACTAGCAATTGAGACTAGAGGTCCATCCATGCATTGTGACACTAAATTAAACAAACATGAAGATGCTTTTTACTAATCTCATGATGCAACCCCCCCCCCACTCAAAGAAGGGCCAAGTATCTAAATGATCTTCCAGATTCCCAACCAGAAAGATACAACTTGTACAAGAAGCAGTAGCCACACCCATAACACCCATCCAGTTACTGGCTAAAGCCCAGGGAGTGGTCTTACCTGGACTGGATAAAGGGTACAAATATTACCATAGGAAGATGAAGGCCTAGGACAGCAGATATGAGTCAAAAAGACACCCAGCAAACTAAAAACTGGACTATTTCTTTTTTTTTCAATAATACTTCTTTATTGTTTTTGTTTTTCTCCTTATTCGTACAAAATATTTGACAGTGAAATACACAGGTGGTTTCCAAACAAAGTTTCTAACAACATTCTAATAAAATATATACACTATTTACATGAATGCTTCCATATTTTCCATAATTGTACAAATACACCTTATTTCTCCAGGAAAAATATCTTATAATAATGTGGTTCCAAGTAGAATTATACTTTATAATATGTATACCAAAGGAGTATTTCAGATTCCATGTTTTAAGCCAGTATAATATTGAAGATTTGTTCCCATAGTTTCAAATTATAGGGATTTTTGTTTTGATCATTAATTATGTATTTGTGGGCTAAGATGTGTTTTACCGCTAAGGTCCTAACGTTCTCCCATGAGGTTTGAGATGGTGGCAGCCAGTTAGTAGCTATGTAAAGCTTCATTAGTAAATAAATATTGATGAGTATAGTCATTTGGGATCTAGATAAGTCATTTGGAGGGATATGCAATATCATAAATTCCCAAGACAGTGTTGAGTTTTGGTAACCCATCTTCTGTAGTTGTAGTTTTAAGGAATTCCAGAGTTTATATATGCATTTACAGCTCCAGAACATAAGAGGTCTGCCATCTCTTCTTTACAATACGGGCATTTAGGAGAATTTTTTGGGTTAAATTTATGTAAGCTAAAAAGTACAGTTTTGTACCTACCATAAATGTAGATGTCCGAACTGGATAGCATCTGCAGTCATAACAAATGGGTTGTCCTGTCGTCAGGCAGCCCTTCGGTCGGCCGGATTCCAAAGTCTGGGTCCGGCTTCGGCTGATGTCGCACTTCACCCGAAGCCATCTCTGCTGGTCTTCGGTATAAAGGCATCAGCCGGCGCCATTTTCCTCAGTGTTTCTTGCCCCAGATGCCAATTGCCCTCTTGGAAAGCTAAATTTTGGATAAAAGCCAATGTTTCCAAAATAGTAGAAGGCAAACACAAAAAATAAACATGTATGTACATATATACAAACAAATACACCATAAGAGACTCCCCCCCCAGCTAGCTATTAGGAGGGTAAATACCCTAGGAGTACCACAGAGGGGAAGGAGGGAGGGTAATCCTGACTGCAGATGCTATCCAGTTCGGACATCTACATTTATGGTAGGTACAAAACTGTACTATGTCCTTCATGGATGCATCTGCAGTCATAACAAATGGGTAGAATACCATAGCCAAACTAGGGGAGGAGGAATAAAAATTATGGTGTAGTCAGGATCCCTTGCAGTACAGCAGTGGCAAACCCTGCTCGGGATCTAGAATATAGAGGTAAATTATAATGCTTGGCAAATGTATGCACGGAGGTCCAAGTAGCCGCCTCAATAATGTCCTTGGTTGCCACTCCTCTTAAGAAAGCTGTGGTAGTGGCTGTAGCCCTTGTAGAATGAGGTCTTATGTTCTGTGGAATTGGTTTTCCATGGTAGGAGTAACAGAATCTTATGCAATTTCCTATCCATTTGGAGATTGTCTGTTTGGAAATTGCTTTTCCTTCCTTCCTGTTGCATAGGCTACAAAGAGCTGGTCAGTTTTTCTGTTACCTTTGGTTCTGTCCAGGTAGTAGCGTAACTGTCTATGTACATCCAAGGTATGCATTATTCTTTCACCTCTGTTTTGTGGATTGGGAAAGAAGGTAGGTAGGTGGATTGCCTGGTTTAAAGACACTCTGGAAACCACCTTAGGCATAAATGTAGGATTAGTTCTCATGGACACCCTATCTTGATGGAAGATTAGGAAGGGTTGCACTGCCATTAAGGCCTGTAGTTCAAACCCTCCTTGCTGAAGTAATAGCCAGTAGGAAAGCAGTTTTCCATGACAGGTGTTGTAGATCTGCTGTTGCTGCTGGTTCAAACGGAGGGAGTGTCAACTTTTCTAGTACAAAATTCAAGTCCCATGCTGGTAATGGTGGTTTCCTAGGAGGTTTTACATTCTTGATCCCTCTGAGGAACTGCCTGAGTAGAGGATGTGAAAAGACAGGAGGATCAAAGTTGTATTCTGCTGAAATAGCTGATGCATGTATCTTGATGGAGGAATAGGACAGGCCTGTATGTAGAAGCTCTGCCAAGTACTCCAGAATGTTAGCAATATCTATGTTCGACACATCTTTTCCTCTTTCAGTACTCCAAATGACGAACCTTTTCCATTTTCCTGCATAGTTCCTTCTTGTTGAAGGTCTGCGGGCTTCAAGGATAATGTCTTTAACCCTTTGTGAAAGGTCTGGGTTAGTTACTGCTATGTGATGTTCCAGGCAGTCAGTTGCAAGGTTTTTAGGTTTGGATGTATGATGTTGTAGTTGTTCTGAGTTAACATCAGAGGCATCAGGGGTATTGACCACATTTTCTCCCGAGACATGCTCCTCAGCAATGGGTACCAGTGTTGTCTTGGCCAGTTCGGAGCTATCAGAAATATCCTTGGACGTTCCTCTTTGATTTTCAGTAGTACCTTGTGCATCAAGGGAAGAGGTGGAAATGCATATGCTGTCAGGCCTTTCCAGCTGAAGGATAGAGAGTCCACCTTCCATGCAAGTGGGTGGAATGTCCTTGTGCAGAATTTTTGAGCTGGTGATTTTGTGGGGAAGCGAATAGATCTATTTGTGGCATTCCCATTTCTTTGTGATGGCCTTGAAGATGTCCGGTGTAGCATCCATTCGTGAGCATCCGAGGTGGTTCTGCTTAAAATGTCTGCTAGGGTGTTCTCTTTTCCCGGCACAAATATTGCCTGTAACTGGATGTTGTAGCTGAGAGCCAGATTCCAAATGTCCAAAGTCATTCTGCATAGGGGGTAAGAATGAGTGCCTCCCTGTTTGTTGATGTACCACATGACTGTGGTGTTGTCTGTCCTTATCATCAAATGGCCTTCTTTGAGGAATGGTCTGAATTTTAGGATTGCCAGTTTTACTGCCAGCATTTCTTTTTGGTTTATGTGCAGGTGCAGCTGGTCCTGAGTCCACAGTCCTTGCACGCATTTGTCCAGCATGTGTGCCCCCCATCCTAGGTCTGAGGCGTCCGTTGTGATGGTTTGGTTTGCTCGAAAGTTGTGGAAGGGTAAGCCTGGGTTTGACTGGCATGCCCGAGCCCACCATAGGAACTCCTGTTTTAAGCATGGGATTAGTGGTATTTCTGTTTCTAAGCTGTGCCTGTGTTGAGACCATAAATTCTTTAGGTACCACTGTAACTTTCTCATATGCAGTCTGGCATGTGGGACCAAGATTATGCATGATGCCATGAAGCCCAAGGCCTGCAGAACTTTTCTTGCTGCTAGTTTGTTCTGCTTTGTTAATGCCAAGAAGTAAAGAGGGAGCTCTTTTTGTTTTTCTGCAGTTAGGAATGCCATCTGTTTTACTGTGTCCAATTCCGCCAAGAAAGTTCTTGTCTGGGATGGTATCAGCCTTGACTTTTGTAAATTGACTGTGTATCCCAGGGCTTGTAGCAAGTAAATGACCCTTTGTAAATCTGTTGTCAGCTTGCTTTGTTGTCCGCTTGTAACAGGCAGTCGTCCAGGTATGGATAAATTTGGATTCCCTGTACTCTGCAGTGAGCGATTACTGATGCCAGGCATTTTGTGAATACTCTGGGCAGTAGATAAGCCAAAGGGCAATGCTGAGAATTGATAATGCTCTGATCCTGCAAGAAATCTGAGGTATCTTCTGCAACTTGGTCGAATGGGGACGTGCAGGTATGCCTCCTTGAGATCTAGAGTTACCAGCCAACACTCCTTGCCCAGCATGGGAAGAAGTTGCTGTAGGGTCAGCATTTTGAATTTTGGGACAATGATGTATGTGTTTAAGATGGCCAGGTCGAGAATAGGTCTCCAGTTTTTCTCTTTTCTTGGTACTAGGAAGAGTCTGGAGTAGAATCCTTTGCCCTGTTCTGTTATTGGTACTCTTTCCACAGCTCTCATTTTTATTAATTCCGCTATCTGGTGCAGTGCTTCTATTTTTTGATTTGGGGGCAGGTTTGGCATTCCTCTTTTTACTGGTAAAGTGTGGAAGTGGAACCGGTAGCCTTGGTCTATGGTTTGCAAAATCCACTTGTCTTTTGTGATATAGTGCCAATTTTTCGAGAATAAGGCTAACTTTCCACCTAATGGTGCTGCTAATTGCTCCCTGGTAGGTGGAGTCAGAGCCAAGTCACTGTGATTGTCCTGTTGCAGTGGCAGTGGTTGTGTCTGTGCCTCGGTTATTGCCTTGCCACTGTCGTCCTCTGTAGGCACCTCCTCTGGATTGATTTCTGCCCCTAGAGCGTCTGTTCCTGCCCCTTTGTGATCTTGTGGAGTCAGGAAAGGACCAATTTTTGGCAGGCCAGTTCCTGCTAAACCTTGGGTGCTGAACCTGTAGGAAATCTTTAACTGTTTGTACAGATTTTTGCCTTCTCTTCCATTTTCTTCATTACCTGCTGGGCAGGTTCCCCAAATAGACTGGCCTTATCCATAGGAGCATCCAATAGCTTAGCTTTAACACGATCCGGTAAGACCTGTTCTTTCAACCATGCATGCCTTCTTATCACTGTGCCAGTCATGGCTGATCTAAATGAAGCCTCCAGTGCATCATAGCCACATTTTAAAGAATGGTTACTAACCTGTTGGATGTTATTCACCATTTCTAATACATATTTCTTATCTAAAGATTCATCAGAGGACAGCTTTTTAATTAACTGATCAAGCATAAACTCTTGGTATTGGATCATGTGAAACTGACAGTTTAAAGCTCTAGCTGAGAGAGTAGCAGAGGTGTAGACTTTTTCCACCATCTCTAAGGACCTGGATTCCCTTTCAGAGGAATAGGGTTCTTTGCTGTGGTCGAGGCTACTGCCTTAGGCCCCTGGGATATAGTTTGGGGTCTGCAAGTGGGGCCTTGTATAGGTGGTGATGAGTGTCTGGCACCCTGTAAAATCTATCTGGTTTGGCAGGGGCTGGAGGTAAAGAATCAGGTGCAGTGCAGACATCATTAAATGCATCGTCCACAACAGACAGGACAGGAGGTATAGCTAAGGGCCTATGTTGTGGTAAGTGCAGAAAAGTCCTAAGCCTTTTCTTGAATCTGAGAAATCTTGTCCCTGCCATTGGAATTGTTCTCTCATGGCATGTAAGGTTTCCCCAAAGGAGAATTCCTCTGGTGGAGAGGCAGCTGGAATGGATTCTTCAGCATCTGAATCTTCATAATTGGAAAAAGGAGCCTCTGGCTGGTCTGTAATGTCTGAGTTATCCGCAGAATCATCAGAGGACACAGGCTCGGGGGGCTCTGCCCTAGGTCTCTTTTCTGGGGGCTGAGAGGCCCTGTCTGGGTGAGATTGGGATCCCCTAATTAATGATATTAAATCTTCTGCCAGAGTAAGCATTTGTGAACTAGAAGTGGGCCTGAGAGTGTGGTTTAACAGGCACCGATTTAGCTGATTTGGCTGCTTTAGCCCTGGCAAAGGCCTTAATAGACATGGCTGCAGGAGGCCTAGCAGCACCACGTGCTGGGGTAGAGATATCCAAAGGGATGGTGTCTGATAAATCAGTAGGAACCACAGTTGTAGGCAAAATTTCTGAGGCTGATTCAGGTAAGGTAGCAGGAGCCTCAGTAGTAGTCATGGATTCGGCTGAAGATTGACCAGTTTTCTCGGTTTCGACGAAACCGAGACACTCGCGCTTGTTTAACCGTGGTTTCGGCCGAAACCGTGGACCGCTGGTGTCGGTCTTTTCTTTGCGTTTTTAACAATTTGGGTAGTCGGAGGATCCGACGGCATAATGTACGCAAAATCTGAGCCGAAAACTGTTCAGCAAACTCCGACCGCCTGCCGCTCGTCGGTTGAAGGAAGCACAGGCCGAACAGGCTGCTACGCCGTGGTCTGGGCCTAAGCAAGGCAAACAGTAAGAGTGGAAATCTTTATGAGGTATTTGTATCCACAAGTTAAACAGTTATTGACTTTTTCTCACATCGGCTGAGGCAAGAAAGAGTCCCCAACGAGGTACTTAGCTTTTAGAAGTCTTCAAGTAGTATTCGGTAGTAGTAATCTCTGGATCTGACCGACCGGCACTTGCGAACAGCTTCTGCTTCGGGCGCCACGCGGCAAGAAAGACTGAGGAAAATGGCGTCGGCTGATGCCTTTATACCCGAAGACCAGCAGAGATGACGTCGGGTGAAGTGCGACATCAGCCGAAGCCGGACCCAGACTTTGGAATCCGGCCGACCGAAGGGCTGCCTGACGACAGGACAACCCATTTGTTATGACTGCAGATGCATCCATGAAGGACATCGTGTATAGTAGGCATTATAATATATCAAGAGTTGGGTAAATGTTAACTTTTTAAGGGAGATGGAATTTGCAGTTGAAGAGATTGCTTTTATTATTTTACTTTTTTAAACCGCTTGTAATTTTTCTTTCCAATATTTGGATAAGAGAAGGTGGTCTTGATATTTAATGTCTTTTATCAATTTATATGTGCATGTTATAAATTTAGTACTCTGTAAGAGGGCTTGCCAAATTGATATACATTTCGTTAAATCCTCTTTACTAATGGTCAAATTTTTAAAGTAACCTATGGACAATTCTATGATCTGTCTCAAAATTAATAAGTATGATTTGGGAAGACCCATTTCCTGTCTTAGTTCATGAGCAGAGTGATTCAAGTATGGGTATATGTCTTGTAGAGTTAGGTTAATTATAAGTGGGGAGCTTTTCA